>NW_004524627.1:2966543-2976928 GCF_000260255.1 Octodon degus | reverse complement strand
ATATATTATTGATTTTAATCACTTCATTGAAAATAAAGGTTTGTGTTTATATTGTTTGATCAATTTTTATGCCTATATTTTGTAATCTGAGCCACTACTTTGAAGATAAAAATATACAATGTATTATCTATTTTTACTCTCCTAGTTCTAGTATCTTGTTTTGAAAATCTGTATCATTGATTTTATTGTTTTTTCTCTTTAAAATAAAAACAATCACCTGGATGGAAGCAACTTGTTAAAACTAGCAAGCAATCCATATTTTAATGATACACTCTATAAATTAGGAAATAAATTATCTATAATATAGTAACAAAAATAATAAAATATATTAAAAAGATAAAAATTTTTTACATTGAAAAGTGGAAAACTCAGCTGAAATAAATTAAGATGCAAACAAATAGAAAAAAACATATCTTCTTCATCTACTGGAAGGCATACTCTTATTAAATGGTTCATGCTATCCAGAGAAATCAATAAATTCAATGTAATTTTTATCAAAATCTGAATATTGTTTTCCAGACAAACAGAAAAACTACTATAAAGTCCATATAAACACCCCCCCCCCACACACACACACACACATCCCCGAAAAATAACTCCACTGGGGTTATAGCTTAGAGCAAAGACCCTGTGTTCAGCCACCAGAATGTGCCTTCCTTCATCAGTCTTGAGAAAGAACAAAGCCACAGTCATTTCACTTCCTGATTTTAAGTAGCAAAGCTATAGTACAGAGCAATAGAATAGAGTCCAGAAAGTAATCCACTAGTAAATAGTCAATTGATATTCCCAAAGTACTCCTAGAGTCATTATGGGCAAAGCATACTACTTTCAAGAAGTTGCTGAGGAAAGGATATGCAGATGCAAAAAAAAAAAAAAATTAAACCCTATCTCATACTGTATAAAAATCAAGTCAAAATGGATTACAGACTAAAATGTGAGAGTTGAAACTATAAACATCATAGGAAAAAACAAGGATTAAGCACAAACAGAAAAAATAAAAAATAGTTTAGTTTGACACCTTCAAACTAAAATTACAAAATAAATTATGAAATACATGGATTGAATAGACAATCTATGGGATAAAAGGAAGTATTTCCAAACTATATGTTTGACAATCAATTCATATCTAAAATGTACCAATAAAATTAATCAAATAAAAAGAAGAAAGACACCAAAAGTATTGCTGAGAATGTGGAGAAATTGGAAATTTCTGTGTGTGAAATAAGAAATGTTTCATTGCTCTAGAAAATAGTTCAGTGATTAAGCATAAAATTAAGAATACAGGTATCACATGATGCAGCAATCTCACTTTTGCATATTTATTCAAAAGAATTAAATTGAGATCTCAAAGAATTATTAGTGCCCCTACCAGCATTACACACACTGACTATGATGAGAATGAAATAAAAATATCCTTCAATAAATGAGAAAATTAAGAAAATATTATGTATAGAATGTAGAATGGAACATTATTCAGTCTTTTAATTTTGCTATTTGTAAGATGAATCTTGAGGTTCTCAAACTAAGTAAATAAATCAGTCACAGAAGGATAGATACTGGACAATTTCAAAGATATGGGACATTTAAATTGTTCAACTTTTTGAATTAGATTGTAGAATTATGGTCAGCAGGGTTTGGGACTGGGGCTGGATAAATAAAATGTGATAATCAAAAGCATTATATTTCATTTATGCAAGATGAATAGATGCTAAAAGTAGGTTTTAGTGATTTGTTGTAAGCCATTATGCCTAATTTATTGTACATTTGCCTATTTATCATATGCTGAAAGGGTAAACCTCAAGCATACTTACCAGAAAGAAATGAACAGATTCTGTGCCCTTCATAAAATAATTGACTATGTCCACAGGGCTCAGAATCCTCACAACAAACCTTGCATAGAACAAAGCGGACTGACTGACATCGTATGGTCATGTAAAAGGACACATGAAATGTAAGGCCCCAGTGAGAAAACTCTTAGTCTTAGTAAAAATGGCAAAAGGTTAAAAGTAATGATTAGAAATTTGTTAAATAATTTAAAAATGTTTCCTATGGGAGCACAGCAATAATGATGGATGTGATAACTGGAAAAAGACTGTAAATCAGGCAAGATTTTGTGACAGATATTGGAGTTTTTCTGGTCAGAAACAGTAAATATTTAACTGTAAATGAAATAAATGTTTCCAATGAAAAGTTCAGAGTATTAGATAATTAGAAACACTTTGGTTATGTCAACTGACAGCTGCTATTCAACCTAACCCAAGACATATGCCCAGTGCTAACAACCAGAATGCCCAAATCAACTGGACATTTTCAAATTTAATATCTTCCCTCAAATATAAAGATAAGAAATGATGGAAATAAAGCATTACATAAAGGAGAATAGAACCACTTTGGAGGAGTATTTGGTTTAATTAATTCAACATGTAATTGTAATATTGGGTATATATTTTACATAGTATAATATACAAAGTGGTTTTTCTTTTGGTAGGACAGTTTCAATAATTAACACATTGCATACATTCTTCCTAGTGGTTAATTGCTGTACAAGATGCGGACATGATATCCTATTTACAAATACTATTAGAACAAATCCTCTATTCATTCAGAGGATGTAACTATATATCTATCCTAACCATTTTGAATACACAGATACAAAATGGACATTCATCTGTATCCCCTTTTTTTGTTTAGCTCCGTTATTTGAATATTATAGGTGTGTAAACTCAGCAAAATATTCTAAAAGAGTCCAGTAGTCCATAATTGTATTGGTTCTTCCGCTTGATTGGAAATGTCAAAATTATTGACCTGAGTCCCCCACAGCTCAACATAACAGCATGGCTTTACTTCTTATACTTCGTTTTTATACTTTTCTGCTGGATGGTTAAGACCAAGGTAAAGCAGGACCTATGCAACAAGAGTTATACCTTTTGGGTCTGATAAGGTCAGTGAATTCCACAGGATTTATCCTGAGATCCTGTACCTCAGATTGCAGAACCTTTGTCAGTGTCAGCCATGTGGATGAGTCACGGCCATTGCTTGGCCAATGTGCTCTCTGTGAAAGCCTGAGAGAATGTTTTATCTCCATATGACTCTCCTTAGGCACACTCTACATCATGAATCACTTTTTTCTTTGGCTTCATAATCTCCTTGATCAGAAAATTTGGGACACTACTGAGTTACATGACGTTACAGTACAAGTTCTTATATGTCCTGAGTCTTAATTGACCTTGGAAGGCTAGGACCAAAATGTTGTCTTTCTTGTGGCCCTCCTTTTTCTCCAATTTTGGTCTGCAAATTTAGGTTGTTAACCCTTGGAGGAGTATTTTGTATGAGGTTTTCAAACTTCCTTCACTGGGGTTTATCAAATATGTAAGAACTTATTATCTTTGAAACTTATTATCTTATTATCTTTTATTATCTTTGAAATTTTTATGTGAATGATAAATTATAAACTTGATTGGTTTCACTATATTTTCTTCCTATAATGAACAGTAGTTTTATCCTTGTTTTTTTGTGTTATTTTTGTTAACTGCTTTTATTTTTGTTTCTCACAATTAATGAATATTGCCAAACAAAGAAGTCAGAAATGTCTAGCCCAGTTCTCCTTTTTTCCATTCCAAATTTGCAAAAATGAAGCAAAATTTTGTCAGCTTTTGGTCAGAGATGCTTATATAAGGAAAATTATTTTTGTTGATTTTGAAAAGGAAAACTGAAAATCTAAGTTTTTTGCCTCCATAAAAGTTTAGCCTATACAACTATATTTAATGGCAACTGCAATGTAGCAAATTCCAGGTGATGAATTCTTTATGAAAGAGCTTCTGTTTTGTGTATGCGACGCGTGTCCAGAAAGGCATCTGTCTTCTCATCCAAGACTGCAAGCATTCCCCAGGTTGTCTATGCCCTTGTTTAGCCACAGACATAGATTCTGAAATTTAGTTAGCATTCCTGTGACTTGAAGAGGTAGTTTGTGGATCTTGGTGACTATACACTGAATAAATCTCTTCTTTTCCTGCATTCTCAAGTGCCTCATGTTTCAATTTTTCCCACCAAAGCATGAATCACTGTGGAAATTGGTTAGAATTTGGAAAATAGAGGCTAAAAATATATTTTTTCATGTCCCATCACAAATTTGGAAGTGATTTGGTATGGGAGGCTTGACACATTAACTATTTGGAGATTAATTTTTTGAAGAAAAATATTATTTTTCTTTTTATAATAATATGATTTCTTTGAACTTAATAATGATAAACTTTTATGCTCCCTATGTAACTATTTCCCACCTTTGGTGATGGTAGGATCTTATTCCTATGTGGTAAACAGCATGGTTCATAGACAAGTGCAGGTCCAAGGCAGAGACAGTCTGTCCCCCATGGTGCTACCTTAATACCTCTCCAGTGCCTTTGTTTTCCTGCTCTACTCTTCTCTTGCTTATATATAAGTAATAATAACATGATATTTGCATTTCACTCCTTGAAAGCAATAGATGTATGAATGCATTAAGAAGACACATGCACAAATACATGTTAATTACAGAGCACAGCCAAATTGAGAAACTATTTTAAAGAGGCATTAAATTTTATTTCATGTAATTACAAAGTATTACATTTGTCTTCTGACAGAACATTGCATTGTAGAACTTCAGCTTTTTTCAGTAGTATAGGAAGGATTAGCTGGTTCTTGGAATTTGATATTATCTTTGCTAGCTGCCAGACTTAGTGGTAATTGTGTGACAGCAGGTTCCCATGAAGATTTCTGTAATGTAAGAACACACTGAGAGATTTCTAAGCATGAACACATTCGGTTTTCACTTGTTTGGGGGAAGATAGATTCACTTTTCCACACATCCATATATATATAATATCATAAAGAACAGAAAAAATGCTAACAAAACTATAAACATATTAGTACTACTATTTAAGGGGGGAATGCATGGAAAGTCATAATAATATCTGAAAAGGATAATGAATCATTATCTTTGTTTTCTATAATAGTTACAGAACATGGAATAAAATTTGGGAAGACAAATTTGAACATATCTTCTTCCTCTTATAAAGATTCCAAAAGTGCAAACTTTCTAGCTGTTGGGTATGAGACTTTCTAAGTATTCTCAACAGGCTCTTTGAATTTCTTTTCTTATTTGCTGTTTTAGTACAAATTAGCTATAAAATATTAATTATATCTTAGTTCTCTATAATTATGCTCTGTAATTGATATAATTATAAAATGATAAATTGATTGCCACTAATTATAATATTCTTATAGAATATTAATTTAATGAAAAAATAACCTTATCCTCAGAATATTTAGCTAACGGAAGTTGCCAAGTTCTATTTTTCTGCTCACACAGCTATATATCAATAAATTTACTTTAGAGTTGAAAGAAGACCCTAGATAACTTTCTTTCTTTACTTGTTTCATTTATGTCACACTAATATTTTAATGGCTAAATGTACTTCACATCTTTTCAAGTTCATACAACTTGTTTCCAAACTAAAGCAATTTCAAATTCCAGAAAAGTGGCCAATGTAGAAAGCTTTATCTTTTTGAGCAATAAATCAACAAATCCAATTAGGAAAATGTGTAACTCCAAAAACTTGACAAGACACTACAGTCAGCTTTCAGTTTTATAGAATCAGCAACTTACAGCAGGTACACATAAAACAAGCTCAAATATATTATTCAGGAAATCAACCATAAAATTCCATTGTTTAATCAGCAGAAAAGATTTGTCAAGGGGATAAATTGTTACGCGGATGTGCTAGATTAATCTCTCCCTACCTTTTGGGTTGCAGTGTTTACAACATAGTAACAGAGATATTCTGTTCCCTGTTAGCTTACCTGAGGCCTGCATGGATGATCTCTTCAAGGACCACAGGAGGGAAACACTTTCTCACTCAGGCTAATTACACCAGTCACTTTTTTTTCAAAAAATATTCTGTGATTAGATGATAACATTTTCAGAGTGAATATTATTTTTACTCTTAATAGAACATGTCTTATGAATTCTTTTGAGTTAAAATGTACTAATTTTGTGAAATATAGTGACATAATAGCTGTGAGAAAAGGTATCTGTTTTTATAATTTTTGTACTTTATAATATGTATTTCACAACAGGCACAGTTTCAGTCTTAGGGAATATCTCTGTTACTATGTTAATATAAAATTGTACTGTAATAAACATGAATAGAAAGTCCATGCACCATTTTTCAATGTCAAATACCATAGTCTAAAGAAAGTGATTTAATTATTTTTAATTTTTAATAAAGTTTCACTAAAAATATGTTGACATTCTACGAAGGACTACATATACATAAAGAATTTTAAAATATTTATTTCTGGTAAGCCATTGTGCTACATTAACCCAGTATTATGCTTTTAATCTGTTGCTACTATGCAATTAATATTTATCATTTCAGTACAGAATTGCTTTAAAAGTTTATAGTTTAAATTTTGTGGAATATTTAGAGAAGGTGGGAGGAGGTGAAAATGGAGGGGACTGAAACTATATTTCTTCCCCTTTCTTATGAAATTGTCTCCATTCAGTTAATTTGTCTAAGGAGAGGGGATTCTTTTCAGCATTGTCTGACAAGAAGTACACCTGGGTTGTGAGCATTCAGTTTCCCACCTAGGTCTATTACTTACAAGGATGATTGATGGGATGATGGGAGACTGTGCTTTCCAATTATATCTTTTTCACGCTCAAGTCTTAAGTGTGCGTTTGGAGATAAAAATGCAAATGTTACTTGATATTTGAGAATATTAGCAAATGGAAATAAATCCAAAGGCAAATAATCGAGTTCATGGGTGTTTAAAATATGCTATGTGAAACATAATTAAAGGAACAGTGAAATTAATAATGTAAAGTAGAAACGCTTGGAAGGGGCAAAGTAATTTTTTCCTAATTTGAGAAAGGCTGTCTTTTGCAAGAGATAATAATTCTATGTAACATCAAAGTAAAAATGGGAATGTTGAAAGAAAATCATGAAGACTCTGATGCAAATAAACATAAAGAGAAAGGATTTGAGCAATTGAACATTGCAGACTTCTAAGAAGAGGGGTGGGGGCACTGCCCAGGATGTAATGACATATTCTACAAAATAGAAACAAAGAAAACAGGTATTTTCCTACAGTCTTCAGAAAAGACATGAGGATCTGGATATCGAACCACAGAATCCTGAGCTTGACTGCTTTGTGTAAGCAGGCACTTAAACAACTGAGCTAATGGGCAGGCCCCCCCACAGGGATGCTAGCACCTTGGTTTTACCCTATATGATTTGTTTTGTATTCTAACCATCACAACTGTATCTAACAAATTTACATTGGGTTAAGCTTTTAAAAAGCACATGTGCAATTTCAGTGGTCAAAAATGAAATCAGCTGCCACAGGAAATAATGGTACCTCTGTAAAGTGGAGCATAACTTAAAGCCATATCCCAGGGATAGTGGAGAAATTAAGGATACAATATCATATATGCTAGGCCTTTTTGCGCTTAACATATTAGTGTTCTCAAATCTGACAGGAACTTTAGAAGACAAATTCTACCATAACACTACTTTATAAGTAAAGTAATAAGAACAGTAAGTAACTCCAGCATTCCAAAAGTGGTATGTGTGGAGCTGGAATGTGTATGTATTTATGCTTTTGGCTCCAAAATACTTTCTTAATCAAACTAAGCTATGTTGATTCCAAAGTGGTCTACATTACTATTGCTTATACTAATGTTGTGCAAGTATTCGTCAACTCTCCAAAAGCATCAAGTAGTATGCAAACAAAAGGGGAGTCAGAAAAAGGGCAAGGGCATGAAACATCTTGCCAAATACCCACTCAGAATGATATCTCTAGTAAGATTTAGAAAACAGTCCCAAAGCAAGCTTTCCAATATACATTTGACTGATCATTGTCTATAACCTATTATGAAGAATGACAATTTCTCAGATGAAGAACTATAGAATAAAATTGAACAAAATGAATTTCCTAGGAGGCTGTTTGCGTCATATTGGCTCACCAATCTGTAGTTTTCCATAACTTGAGTATACGCGTTCCTATGTCTGCCCCCTCTCTGAGTGAGAGTGGTGTTTTTCCCCCCACTTCACTCTTCCTCCTTCCCATTCTTAATTTACAGATTATTTCATCGTAGCCTCTTCTCCTTTGTTTATATTACCTTGCTAACCTAAAATAATCCCTTTCATTCAGATCCTCTCATTTATAAGTACACAAGTAATTTTGATCTTTTGAATTATTTCCAAAGTTTCCTATACCACTCTCCAGATTTCAAATTATGTTTGCAAATATATTTGGTAGATTTTGTACTTCTTAGTTTCTTCAATTAAATCTCTCTTGTAAAATTTAAGCCATTATGTGTACTTCCACAGTTGTATTTCAATATTAATATTTTAGATGGTACAAACTGCTAATTATTTATTCTAAATTTCTTTAGTTATTTGAAGTTTTCCAAGATGTTAACAATATTATTTTTTTTTTATTTTACAGCTAATTTCTGTTGCATCTTTAAAAATTTTTTCTTAATCTGGTTGTGGTAGTACATGCTTTTAATGTCAGCACTCTGTCATTCCATGCACTCAAACTTCTCTGCCTGAAATGTTTGCAATTGTTTCTTCTTTTGTGCATAGACACTAACTGTGCTCTGTCTGGTGCTGAGATCTTCTGTACTATGACATCTGGAGCAAGTACCTATTCTCTGCTAACTTTCTGCCATGGAGGTTGGATAAACTTAAAATATTACATTCTACCATTTGTACTATGAATAACCACTGCAAAGACAACAATATGCAATGTATTAATTATTGAAACTGTCCTATTAATCAGTTTTGAAACTATCTCATTGCTATTTGTTTCTCAACAAAATTAATTTAAAAAAATTCTACCATGGAGCAGTCTGTTTTGTTGAGTTGAAGTTTCCTACTGTATTCTCTCTTCCATCTATTTTGGAATTTCAAGGCACCCAACCTAGCAATCTTGTTGTCTAAAACTGGATTCTGAGATGATTAGAGTTAGATCAAGACACAGGGAAGTGCATACAATACAATTTACTCAAATGTTGATCAACTATGTTTGAAATGAAGTCTTGATGTCAACACTTTTATTTGCCAATTTAGCAGATTAACTATTGTTTGCTTAACAAATGTTGTTCGAGTTCATTTAATAATCCAGGAAAATTTTAAGGGAACTAGTACCAATGGGAGCTAAAGCCAGTGAACCAAGGAGACTAGCTCCATAAGAGGAAAAGAGAGGCTGAAGTGAGCACTGATAGGTTCCAGTCTGAGTACACACTGCAAAATCATCATAGTCCTGATTTAACAAGGCTGAATCCCAATATCAACAACCTATCTTCCCTGCGATGACTTCCTCCTTCTTGCCCACCCCAGTCCTCTAAGCAACTACTTTTTAACTTTCTTGCTCCACAAGGGAGACCCAACCAGCTTATGTGTCACTGAACCTGCCCCTCAAACTCTGCCCCTAGCAGAAGTCCGTGAAATCTCAGCCTTCCTGTCTCAGGTCAGAGCATCCCCCCATTTCGCCCAGGTCCTCTCTGTGTCCTCTTCAATGACCATGAAGTCCTTTTCTCTTTCATTTACTTCTGTTTCTCTGCTCTATCAGAAAAACTTAACAAGCACACATGACTTTTTGTTCCAAATTCACCAATTAAAATAGTGTTTTTAATCCATGAGGCATGAATGATTATGGAGAAAAGTCAGGAAGAAAACTCTGAGGTCAGGTGGGAGGCTTATTTTGGAAATGTAATTCAGGAAGAATGAAGTGCCTTTTGGCTTATATTAAGAATGAGCTATTTGAAAATGTAAAGTTTATGGGAAGAAAACAAATTAAGTCATAGCTTTCATTTAGAGGATTACTTTTTGTATTTAGAGGTCACAGGAGGTTCTAGGAACACTGAAATTAGTGATAATAAAAATATTTAATCAACAGTTTGTTATGGACACTGCTTAGTCTGAGTGGATATAGTCCTAGTGGAGGCTTCCCCTTCACCACAACAATGCACACAGGAGAACTGTGGCTCTAAGCAAGTGCTGAGGAGAGAAATTCAAGGCAAAAGTGAGGAGAAGTGCTCTGGAGCTACTGGAGATCCAGTCCTCCACGTGTGCTTATCAACACCTGGCAGAAACACAACACTAATTATAGTAAATTATACAATCAAAGTCACTTTTACTCTGAAATTTAAAAGACTGCATTCAACTTTTAAATTATTGCAAACATAGTCAGTTTCCCACCCATTCCAGAGATAATGTTTTGAGACTAATGAATGTTTACTTAGCTTCCCAACTGACTAGAATATTAAGTATATTACCACCTGTGCAAGTAAGTAGTCATCAGTGTATACACCTACTCTCATTTTAAATAATTTGAAA
>NW_004524627.1:2953972-2966443 GCF_000260255.1 Octodon degus | reverse complement strand
TTCTTGCCAGGGAAGCACTTATTCTATTCAGTCATCTCCCCAGCTACATTTATGATTTTTGTAAAATTTAAATTTTAAATTATTCTGTCATGGAATTATTTGATGTAGCTTAAACAATCATAATTTATAATTACCATCAATTCTGGTTTTTTTAAAAACATTTTTAATTGAGACAGCTATTTAATTTTTCCAAAGCCAAGTTTTTATTTTATAGTATCAAATATTGTAACTACATGAGACTTTTTTTACAAAGTTCTTATCTTGTTTATAATTTTTATGTTTTGAATCCTGTCAAAACAAGATTATGATTTGCTTTCATAATTAGAAAATATTGTACCATGTAAATCCTCTGTATGTAATCTTGTCACACTGGATTAACTTCTTTTTAAAAGTCTGGCACATTTTTTTTACAATAAAATGGAAATTTTGTATCAAGCATACTTTATTTTGGTTACAGTATTTTAAGGAAAATACAATTGTATTCTCACCTATTGCTGTTTATTTGCATGATTCAGTTAAGAACCATAATAATATATATCAGGAGATATTTATTTTTGTAACCTAAAAATTTTAATGCCAGAAACTGTGATCTTTAAAATATAAAATCTAACCTTCCAAGTCATAAGAATTAAAGCTGTAATATAACCAGAAACAAACAATATTTCAGGGGTTTTCTCCAAAACTTCCATTTAGAACTTGATATTAAACTGACAATTTAAAGGGTTAAGGATGATACTTCATTTGTCCTCAAGCATAAAAGTTATACTTCTAAGAAAACAGTTTGTAAAAATAGCACTGGTGTATATTCTCCCTATAGGTCATACAGTGTGATTTTTAGATAAATTATACTACATATCAATGTCATAAGATTAAAATTACTGGGCAACCAACTTGGGACGCGTTCTGTCTCTTTCTTGGAGAGAAGCTTTTCTCCCAATAAATATATTTTGTTCCTTATAAAAAGATTAGCATTCTTAGTTACTATGTGGTGTAAATTAAGTCTTCAGCTTTCACTGTTGGAATGCATAGTTTACAGCATGGGTTTTCCATAGTTCTGGACTGACTCGATCGTCCTATGTATCTCCTACCATCATTGTGTTCCATGACTTGTAAGTGCAAGAGAAAAGAAGGGTGGGTCACAAGAGCTTTGCAGAATCTTGACACTTGTTTTTCCAAAGACTCTCCAAAGTTTCCATAGTATATAAAGGAGATGTTTGGTTATGCAACAAACTGGCATGTGGAAATACACAGTTTTCCAAGCACTATTAATTAATGAGGCTATCTTTCTTCCAGTGAATATATTTGGCCACATTGACAAGGATCAGGGGGATGAATGTATTTTGATTTGTGTTCTGGGGTTATGGAAATTTTCACTGTTTGTTCTTTTTATCCACTAGCAAGGGATATCATTTCCTTTTCCTTTTTTTTTTTTTTTTTTTTTTTTTTGGTGGAACTGGGGATTGAATTCAACTGAGCCATCTCCCCAGTCCCCCATTTTCCTTTTTCTGAATATTGTAGTTTTCAGTGTAGATTTAGTTTACTATCTTTGCGAGGATTCCTAAGACTTTCTTTGTTTCTTTCTTTGATGCTATTGTGTAAAGGATTGTTTTGTTAACTTCTCTCTCACTGAGTTCATTGTTTGTGCAGAGGAATATTGATTTTGATATTGAATATTGATTTTTTAGTGTTGACTTTATATCAAGCTACACTACTAAATTTTGTTATTAAATCTAGAAGACTTCTGATGGAGTTTTGGGGGTCTTCTCTGTAGTATGTCTTGCCAGCTTCAAACAAGGACAATTTAACTTTTTTTTCTATCTTTAGTATTTTTATTTGTTTCTATTATCGGCTCTGGATAATGTTTCCAGGACTATATTGTTGATAATGGACGTCCTTGTCTTGTTCCTGATTTTAGAAAAAAAAGTTTTCAGTTTTTGTCTGATTTATATGACATTGTCCATTGATTTCTCATAGATAGCTTTTATCATATTAAGAAATCAATTCCAATTTTTGTAGGGATTGTATTGTTAAAACACACATATAGGCAAAGTCTTCATGACGAATACCCCAACTGAATGTGAAATACTACAAAAAATCAACAACTGGATCATATCGTATTAAAAAGCTTTTGTACAGAAAAAAAAAATCACAGACTGTGAAAAGAAAACCCACAGAATAGGGAAAAATCTTAGTTAGTTTTCCTTCAGAGAAAGGACTGATATCTACAACACATAAAACTGGACCCTCAAATTCAGAGACCCAATCCCAAAGTGGGCATATGATAAATACATTCTTCCTAGATGAAGAAATAGAAATGGAAATAAATATTTAAAAAGTATTCAGCATCACAGTTTTCAAGAGATACAAATTAAAACAATGCTGAGGTGCCATCTCACTCCAGAACAAATGATTATTACCAATAAATGAATCAAAAAAAATCAAGCAATAATAAATACTGTATGGGCTGTGGGGAAAGGAAAAAAACCTTCTCTACTCTTGAGGGGAGTGCAAACTGCTACTATTATTGTGGAAATCAGTGTGAATATTTCCCAAAAAAGTAGGACTAGAATTCCCATCTGACTCAGCAATGGCCTTTCTTGGTATCTTCCCGGAAATATTAAAAGCATCATGCCACTATGATACTTATGTGCACCCATGTTTATAGCAGCACAGCTTGTAATAGCTGCTATAACCTGACCAAAGTGCCGTCATCCTGTTCTGTATATGCCGTCTTAGTGAACCACATCAACTGCTGTACAATGTGTGCTTGTCTCACAGAACACCTGTTTCTGCAAGCCCTCATCCCACCCTTGAGTTCCAATGTGTGCTTATCTCACAGAACTTCTGTTTCCCAAGCCCTCGCCAGACCTATAACTATATTTAGTCTCAATAGATGTCATGACTTTTTGAACTTCCCGAGTTGTTCCCCCGCCTGCTTTGCGGTTTTAAGCTTTATAAACCCCACGCTTCCCCTCTTCAGTGCTCACTTAAGTATTTTGTGCCGAGTGTTGCCGCTGGGTACCAACTAAAATAAAGCGCTTTTTAAACTTGAGCCTGCCTCATTTTTGAGTTACAACAATAGCTAAATCTTATAAACAGCTCAACTTGCCATCAATCAATGAATGCATAAAAAACTATGAGGTTTTTTATACAATGGAGTAATATTCAGCCATAAAGAAGCATAAACTTGAGAATTTTATAGCTATATGGATGGAACTTGAGACCATATTCTTGTGTGAAGTAAATCACACACATGTGCAAATACTTCATTGTGTCTCTAGTGTGAGAAACTGAATGTGATAATAAGAACAAAATACATAATTGATATTAACAATTAGGAAGAAATTGTTCAAAAAGAAAGGGGTGGAGGCCTGCCCCTTAGCTCAGTTCTTTAAGTGGCTGCTTCAACAAAGCAGTCAGGCTCAGGTTGCGGTGGTTGATCCCCACAACTCAAGCCAGCCAATCGTGTCCTGGAGGCATTTGGAGAAAAAAAAAAAAAAAAAAGGAACAAAGGAATGGGGAGGGAGAAAAGAAGGAAATAAAAAGAAAAAACAAGAAAATAAGGATAAAATAAAAAAATTTGTAAATAAGGAGGAGAAGAGAGGTTCAAGGGAGAAGTGGGTAATGGGAAAAAAAGAGAATTTAAGATATATCATGTACAAGTAGAAATTCCCTATAATGCATGTGATCATTATATATATCACATGATACCAACAAAATTAGTACTGAAAAGAATGTGGACTCTTAGGCATCATCAATATGTTCATACCCACTTCAGTATTTTCAATATTTATGAATTCAGACATACTGTCACTTCTATATTAGTTTTCATAACTGACAATGGGGATTTTAATGGTCTATAATGGATAGACAAGAATATTTCTCAAATTCTGGTACATTAAACACACAATACTCCATTCTATTCTTCAATGTTGAATAGAACAATGTAGATACTAAAAAATGGTCATCACAGAGTTTATTTATCACTGTGATCAAGTTCAGCTACTTTCTCATCATTTTATCTTTACGAGTGCAAATTGATTATTATCACCTGCACAATTGTGGCTTACTCATTATCTCTGAAATATGGCCTGAATGTGCCCAGTTAAAAGAAGGAATGGCATTTGCTAATGAATGAAGCTAAGGAAAATTGATCTTAAATTTTCCCTTTTTTTTCTAGTTAAAAAGCAGAAATACCAACCTGTAAATTAGGAAATGTTTCTGTGCTTTTAACAAATATTTAAAGAATATCCTGAAGTAGCATGAAAATTAAAAGTGTGATAACTATTCTAGACTTTTATCTTTGTTTCATTGGTTAAGCCCTAAAGATCCCTTTTTTTCTAGATGTCAAGTTGTACTGACACATTATAGCTCTTTACAAATAAGTAAGTTGGGTCTTTTAATGTGGCAGAGATCATGTGATTCTTGCTACTGGTTCTGAATCCAAATCACGGTTTTTCTCAAAAAACCTCAAATCATATCCCAATCACCAAGTAAAGATATTGAAATTGTGGTGTTTGATATTTTAGAGTACTAACTTGCAGAAAAGGCTGTGGCAGAGGAAATAAAATTAAAATGAGGTCACAATCATGGCTCCTAACCCACTACATATGAAGTCCCTATGCGTTATGGTTCTATATAGCTGTTCCTCATGCAGTCTTGGGGCGGCTTCTGCAGTTTGTGATTGATTACTGTGGGTGTGGATGCTGCCCCTACCCTGGGGCACGTAGTTTGCATTACAATGTAAGGAGGGAAGAGAAGCTAGCACTGTGAGCTCTGCCTCCTCCTCCCTTGTGCTCTTGCTCTTTGCCACCATCATGAAAGGTTGCCTTCTACCACGTGCCGCTTTGCCTTGGAGCTAGCTGAGTATGGACTGAAACCTCCAGTAACTGTGAGCTAAATAAATATTTCCTTCCTTCATTTTGGGTGTCAGGAATTGTCCCAGCAATGAGAGAAGAGTAACTATAACACTATCTATGTAAATGGAAATCTTGGTCAGGCAGATAGAAGAAATCCTGGAGATTGACAAGGCAGGAAGAAATGGTGCAGATTCACAAGAGGTAAAGCGCAATGCAATGGAAGTAATTTGTATAAAAACAAAAAATACCTGGGCCAGAGAAATGAATGGAGTAATATGCTTTCATAGGCATTTCAGAGGAAAATGTCCTTGCTGGAATCTTGATTTTTGTACTCCTGCCTCCAGAACTGCGAGACAGTAAATTTATGTTTTCTGAGACAGCTACTTTGCAGTACTTTATTACAGCTGTCTTAGCAAACTAATACAGACATCTGGCCAAATTTGGAACATGATTGGGCGGGTTTTAGGGTTTGACATAACTTTCCTACTTGAAGCAGAGGGCAGAACAACAACAACAAAAAAAAGCAAGAAGTATCATGCAAAAGGAGCAAATTCTTTGTGATGAATGTTAATATTATTTATATTTAAAATGCACCAATAAAAATTGTTGAAAAAAATTTTTTTTTAAAAACTGACACTTTTTGTCTATTTTTGGATAACATTTATCAGAAGAGGTTGCAGAAATTCAAATTAACAAAGATAAATTCTTGAAAATTGCTTTTTCCTACTGTTGCTATTTTATACTGTTCTTTCATAGCTTCCCAAGAATTCAGTACTTTGTATCAATGGGGGAAAAATGACCAGTCAAGAAGTCTTTGGAAATATCTCATGAAATTGGTAATTTATCAATAATTTAACTTCTTATCACTATTATAACAAATTGCCACACAAGCCTAGTAGCTGAACACAGACATTTATTATTTTACAGCTTTGGAGGTCAGAGTTCCAACATCAGTCTTGCTAGATATAAGTCAAAATATTGGCAGGATTAATCTGAAAGTTCCAGGGGAAGATCTATGTCCTTACTGTTGTCAATTTTTTTTGCATTTAGTACAGGGTCTACAGGGTCTCACTACACTGTTCAGACATGTAATGATGCTCCTGTTTTCAGCCTCCCAAGCACTGGGATTACAGGCGTGCACCACCATGCCCAGTCTCAATCACCATTTCAGAGCATCCCAGGGTGGGGCCAGCAAGGGATTGAACCCTGGTCCCTGTGTCTGCCTAAGCAAGTGCTTTAGTCTGTTAAGCTATTAGGCTGACCATGTGCCAATTTTTACAAATTTCTCATTTTTCAAATAGCAGCTCCTGCTTCCATCTTCAAATCTCATTGCATTCTATCTTCTAATCATTTCTTTCTTTTTGCTTCTGTTATTTTATTATCATTACTGTCTATGAATATTCTACCTCTCCATTATAAGGATTCTTCTATTAACCTGGTAATATGGGTTCTTGTGCTTACATGGCACCCACTCCAGCCAAGAGGATCCAGAATAATCTCTTAATCTGAGCTTTATAGTCATAATGCTTAATTGAAATTGTTTTTCCTTGAAATTATTATTAAAATGTGATACTGCAGAAAGCTCTGATGCTTGTGAGTATGATTTGCAAAATAACTTTTCACATTTCTCATTTTTGTATAACTTTTCCAAATAAGTATTATTGACGATGCATTATTACTTAATTTAATTCAGTGTTTATTTGGCAGATACAATGTTCCAGAACAGAATCAAATATAATATAAATGCATAACAAATGAGTAAAATAATTACTACTATCAAGAAGTTTGCAATCTGTCCACTCTATTCATTTCAATTATAGCTACATAAATGGCCAGGCATGATGCCACACATCAGTGATCCTAGCAATTGGGAGGCTGAGGTACAAGTGCTGTAAATTTGAGGCCAGCTTGGGCTACAGACTGAGTTGAAGCTAGCCTGAACTACATATTGAGACCCTGTTTCTAGAAAACAAATAAATCTAATTGAAAAAAAAGAAAAATCTAAAATGTACCAATAAGATTTAAGTTTAAAAGAAAAAGCCTAAGCAAGTGAATAAATAAACCTACGTAAGTACTAGAATATTATGTTTATTTTCTTTTTACACAAGAATGAGAATCAAACTTGTCTGTGTTCACCTTAAATCACATCTTATCTATACAGAAATCTATAGAGACTTTGGCTCCATACAAACAAAAAAAGTGAATCAGCTCTGAAATATTGTCCAAACAGGAAAAAAAAAAAAAAAAAAAAAGCAAACAAAGCAAAACATAGAAAGGTAAGATTGCACTGTTTGTCTATGACCCTCTGGGAATTTTGCACAAATTAGCTCTTCAAGGACCTTTGTTGTAACTGAGTCATTACTGAGGGTAGGGAGGAAAGGCAGTTAAACTCTGGCTCACCACATTTCTGTATCTATTCCCATTCTCACAATAGCAGGAATAAAGTGAATTTGATAAGGTAAAAAGTCCAAACTGACAGGAGGCCACGAAACTGTAATTGTCAGCCCTAACTTATCATTATTTCTGGGGAAAAATTGAAACATTGATTTATGAAGAATGATTGCACTTTGATATATAACAATCAATTAAATTGTGAGAAATAAACCCTATCTTGTGATACCACAAACTCAATCAGCATAAAAGTCTGACTTAAAACATCAAGGAAAAAAAAAATCTAATTTTTCTAAATATTCTGATAATGAGCAGGAGTTAATATCTGCTAGAATTTGTATAGACTAGAACTAAAATAAACCTTAAGTAAGTAACTGAGATTATTGCTTAACACATGGATTGTAATGATTTCTTAATGTATACAAGAATTACTTAAAAGTGTTTTAGAAATATACCAAATTTCAATGTATCTTAAACCCCTATTATTTCTGCACTACTCAGGTTAGTTTTACTTGAAAAATAAAAGAAACAGTGGATTGAATGGCACGTCCATCCAACACGCTACAACATGAGGACGATGCCCACAACAGCTAACACTGAGTGCTTCCTCCTTGTGAGGTGCCACATATTTTGTAGTTATGTACAATATGCTTTTTATGTCTTCCAGCACTTTGAGATCAATCAATTTTACTCAAGGAAGTTAAGGTAAAATATCTTTTTTTGTTATTTTCTATTATCTATCTCTTATTTTGTTCTTCATAGAGAAGGATGAGAGAGAGGGGAGAGGAATGAAATGGAATAGAAAATTATTTAAGCTGTGTTATGCTCATGCACCAGCTCCTCATGATTAATGTTATCATTATGTACTGCAAACATTTATTAATAATAAAAGCACAAAATAGGAAACAATGCATTAATATGCATACTATACATAGAAAACTTTGAACTGAGTCCTTGCTTATTACAGTAGTGCATGCTTTTAACAATCTACATAACTTCTCGCTTGCATTTCTTTTTGTTACCCCTTTCCCTCCACTTGGACATGCCAGTTCATTTTAACCTCCGATCATAGGTCATTTCCCATTAAAATGCTACTTTGACTCTTTCAGGTATAGCCTAGTGCATTATTCGTTGCTGATCTATACAGAACAGCATAAAAATGATGGTTTACACTTCAGCTTTTCTATAGCTGAGAACATTATTTGATAGCAGGAGGCCCTTCACGAGCTGATAAATACAGATTTGCTGATGGCGTGCAATTTACCACCAGAGCAGGAAGAGACAAACAGTACTTTACAAAAGAACATTGAATATCTTTAATCATCTTGAGGGATTTGCAGGCATCAAGATGGATTTAAAACACAATGAATTCCAAGACAGTTAGATTTGATTTCTGAAATTGCTCATTGTTCTAACTGTATTGAGAAATTCCCAATTTATATATCGTTTTGCTTCACTTTCAAAGTGCTAACTCTAACATTGTTCTCTCTCTTCTTCTCTCTGCCATATATCTCTTTATTTTCTTGTACCTTACAAAAGCCCCTGCTTTACTAAGTAATTTGTTACAATATTAAACTTATCTTCAGTATATTTTTCATGACCCAAACAAATAGCACACTGTCCTTATAGTTAATTCCAGCAACCAGTAAAATGTCAAGGCTGAAAGTGTAAATTAACTAATGCAATCTGCTTACAAGCATCCTAAGTGTATTAGAAATTACTTTTATCATATCTGAGCCCTTGGCTAGGGAGATAGCTTGGTGATCTAAGTGCCTGCCTGGCAAATGCAAGGACCCAGGGTCAATCCCTGTTACCACATGCCATGCCATACCAACCCTGGGAACCTGGAGGTCTCTGTTCTGGCTCCAAAACTGGGCATGGAAGCACAGCTATAATTCCAGCCATGGGGAGGCTGAGACAGGAGGATCACTAGGAATCACAGCTGCATAGCAAGACCCTGTACCAAATAAATAAATAAATATTTTTTAAAATCCTGAGCCCTTGGGATGGTTTCCAGTAATGATCAGTAGTGAGTATCTTCAAGAATGTCCAGTTCTAGGATCAAATTTACACAAGAAATTTTAAGCATGTTAAAGTGTACATAAATGCATAAAATAATATAATAAAATATAAATGAAGTGAACATATATTATGAATTTCTGTTTAATACGGGTGAAACTCTTATGCATAAGTAAGAAGGGGACACATTGTTATGGAAGTATTACACAGCCAGCTGTGTGCATGCCCTGTCTTTGGAGCACTACCTAGGTGTGGATGGTATTGTTAAATCCAAGCTGTGAAAGATGAGACTGCAGCAATCTGCAAAAGGCAAAATCTGATGAAATAGGTTCATTTTCCACACTATTCCAAGGTCATTTTCTGCAAAAGGCACTGTTTTCACTTTTTAGAATGACTGTAGTTACTCTAACTGACAAGTGATAGCCTTTTGAACAGAGCTATAACCAGTTCCTAATGGACATTCAGCATTTCCAACCAGAGACACTTATTATTATAGATATTCTCACAAATACCTCAGCATCTCTTCCCTGATAAGTCTTTCTGTTCTTATTTTCTAGCTTGACATTATGACCTTTGGAGAGACAGCATTTTCTTTTAAATTATGACATGATGGCAAAAGCAAAATGAGGCCTCAGGAAGACATCTGTGAAATAACTAACACAGTTTGCCATCCTAGTACCTTACTAAAGATCTAGACCATCCTTAAGAACTGTGTTTAGAAAGTTAAACATTATTTTAAAACCTGAGAGTGTTTTAAAATAATATTGACACTCCTAAATTCTTTCCCCAAAATCTTTTGACCCAATCAATCATGAAAACTATTAACATACCCTTTGAAAATAATATCAGTATCACAAAAAAAGACAACAGGGCTCAATTAAAAAAGTCATTGCAGGCCTGGGGATATAGCTCAGAGGCACAAACACCTGCCTGGCAAGCTCAAGGTACCGAGTTCTATTCCTGATACCAAAAGAAAAAAAGAGACATTTTATTACAACTAGTATGATGCTTTTGTTCGAAAAATTATGGCCAGGCCAAAGAAAATATAGCTTAGAAGTGCAACAAAGATTAAGTCCCTATGTTCTTTAAACCCTGGCTGAGATTTACGGGTCTCAAAACAACTGTAGAGCAAATTTATGTCAAGTGTGTGCTTTTTAATGTAACATTTGATGCTTCAGTTTGGTTCAATGCTTTTTATAACAAAGGACATGCAAAAGAGTAGAAACCTGGGAACTGTGAACTTCGAAATCAATTCCACACAAATAGTATACTATCTAGGTATCTGTGTGTATACAGAATGCCCAGATACTTAGATTTGATTTCTTAAACCAGATGTTATAACTGAATATGTCAAAATAGCTGAAAATATAAAATCAATTTTTAAAATTTTGTGTTATATATTGATTTCCCATAACAGAGAAATTCAGAGAAGTGGAATTTACAGTTCACAGTGACAGAATTCTGACATCAAGCTTTCAGCAGGCCACGCTTCCTCTGAGACATGGAGACACTTGCCGTTTCTACCCCGTCAGCTGCTGCTACCCCAGAGCACAGCAACTTCAGAGCCACCAGCATATGGAACCCTCACTCTGTCTCTTCACGTAGTTCTCCCTCTGAGCTCTGTGTCCAGATGTCCCCTTTTTATAAGACCCCAGAGAAGGTGACGATGGCTCAGAAGCCACCCAAATAATTTCACTTTAATTATGCAAAAATTGTATTATCCCACACAGTTTATTTCTGAGTTACTAAAATTTAAAATTCAATGTATCTTTAAAAAAAAAACTACAGTGATAACTCAACTCATACTAGGGTATACACAATTTAAGTTTAATTTTAAAAAATTATCCGTAGTTTTCCTTAAAATGCTCTACATTTGGACTGCGGATGTATCTCATTAGTAGAGCACTTGCCTAGCCTGTGTGTGGCACTGGGTAGGTCGCCAGCATGGCACCTACACCCGCGGAGTCCTACGCATGTCAGCTCTGGAGGCACAGCATAATATCAAATTCCACTGACCCAACATTTCCATCATTTGGGACATATTGGAATTTCTTCTGATCATAACTGAAAGATTTCATACACCTACGTTTGTACCATAGACATGATTGGAGGCAAAGTGTAATGGAATCATGACAATGGTTATCTGAATTAAATAATAATAGATGTTTTGCATAAATCCCTGTGTAAAGGAATGACAATAAATTTCTTTTGCCTAATAATTTTCCCTACATAAGTTGGTATTCTTCACATTATGTTGTTTCCAAGGGATTTTATAAGCTAATGTTTACAAACCTCTCACTTTTCATGTCTATCATGTTATTTCAGTTGTATTTCTAGATGACTACATTCCAAGAAACTAGAAAATCATATTTGAGCTATTAAATGTTTAGATGCATATGGAAGACATCTTTGTCCTTTCTGTTCCAAAGAAATATACCACTGGATGTGGTGATTAGTTATTCAATTTTCTTTTTCTGAGGACTAGTGCAAGATTGCTGAGGACAGCACTTCCTGAGTATTTCAAAATAGCAACTTGTCCTTGACATTGCAATGAACTTAGCACACAGCTTTTGCCATGACATAAATGAACAACTTTTTTAAAAAAATCAATTGTCTTCTGTATCTTCTACTGAAAGATTGTGGGCCAGTTTTGACTCCTGGGAAGCAGAATTTATGGTGGCATTTTAATGCAGCTTGTTTATTAATGAATTCTCCTTGTATCAACCCATAAAGAAGACAAGAGTAAGCAGGACTGATTGGGTAGAGGCAGCAGCTGAACTGTGATGCAGAACCAAGGCATTTCTGATTGACCCAACAGAAAGTTCCAGAGGAGAAATAGCCTTTTACTGTTGTCCCTAGTTGATCCTTTGTATCGCTTAAAGATCGGTCATTGAATGTGATTCACTTGAAGTAGCAGTGAAGCTTTGGAAATAGGGTCTCTGCTAGCCAAAATAGTCCCTGATGGAGCCCAGAAGCATCTGCTGAGTCCCCATAGCACCTGCAACATGTCCTTTTCTCTGGGGAGTGTGACTTGCTCCTCCCATTGTGTACACAGAGTAAACCTGCTAGAATAATTTGAATCATTCTTTAATCATAATTTTGCTGTCTATTTACATTCCTGTAAGCTATGAAAATGTTTAAAAAACCCTCACTTATTGCGTAACAAAAATGTTTAATTTCTGTTTTTTTTAATTATTAATTA
>NW_004524627.1:2951369-2953872 GCF_000260255.1 Octodon degus | reverse complement strand
AAACTTGTTCCGATATTTTTGTTTTAATGTAGGAGATGGACCATGTCAATTCTTAAGTTGTTTGAATCTGGGCAGTTCAGGACTATACTTTTTTTTCAGGTCGCCAAAACTGAAGTGAGACTAGTCAGAATAGAATATGAAGCTCTAATTACAGTCCTTTTAAATCATTTGTGTATTTTTTGGAAAAGAGAGTTTGGGAAGTAATTCACGTTATTCAAACCTATCCTCTTTATTGCTTAAAATAATGCTTGAGTCGTGGGGTAAAAAATGTTTGGGTTGTTTTTAACTGATGTTAGTTTTATTAATTAATTAATTAATTATTAATTAATTTATTTATTTTTGCAGAACTGGGGATTGAACCCAGGCCCTTGCGTTTGCCAGGCAAGTGCTTAATCTACTAAGCCATCTCCCCATCCCAATTTCTGGCCTTTTTAAACCTCACTTTCCTTACTAATTTTCATGGAACACTGTATCACTGATGATTGCTTCACTTCAATCATGACTTCTACTCAGTGAATTACAGGATATGAATATAGGAATATTTCTAGTAAAATTATTAAATCTTATAAATTATACCATCATCTTCATTTAATATATTTCTGAATATGAAGAAGTGTTTGTGTTTGAGACAGATATATATATATATATATATATATATATTATATATATATATATAGAGAGAGAGAGAATATGCATATAGTCCTACAAAAAACAGCTTCTTACTAAAAAATGTGAAAGTCAGAGAATGATATCACTACATTACAAAAAAAGAATTGCATGTACCTGTCACAGTCATAGAAATGATCATGAACAAACCTGGGTGTACTTGTCACATTCCTAATACCGTCACTGAATTCTCTTAAAGTAAACCATTTCTTGGTTTCACAAAGTCCAAATTTATTTTATCTGTGTATCAACCTTAAATATGTACAATACCTTTTAGAAGACTGAGTAGAGAAATTGTAAACATTGAGTTTTATGCAGTCATTGAGATTATGTTAAAATAAGAAAGTAGGCAATATGCTTGTGTCCCAAAAGAAAGAGAAGTGATTTTTAAAGAAATAATTACTTGTTAACTTGGAAATCAACTCAACAAGCTTGCTGTTAAAGATTTACAGGACAAGCACAAATATAACTCTGTTGTCACCTGCTTATCATTTTCCTTCCACATTTGTCTTTATGTAAGATAAAATCTAGTCAGTTGTAATGAGGTGCTACTAATATATAACACCTGCTTATTATTGATCTTTTTCTATTTTGAAGCTTAACAAAATTACATTTACATCTGAAATATTACAAAATTTTCCATTCCAATCAAGTGACTTTAAAATGACTATTTGGATTATTGAAATAGATTTCTATCTTGTTTCTTTACCTTTTCACCAAATCAAGCATTAGATTAACTTCCTATATAGGCACCTGTGTTTGGAGCACATCCCTGCTCAAAAAGTCTATCCACCTGAGGACATATAAAATTAAGTAGAAAGTCTTCCCCTGAAGCTCAGAGCCTCTTACATGATTGTTTCAGATCATATTCAGGCTTTCATTTTATGTTTTGCTCTATGGCCTCTATTGCATCATAGAATTTTCTTTCTAATAGGAGGCCAATCCAAGGAAGCATAATTAAATCCTCAGGTGTGGAATTAGCTATCTATACTATAGTGTTTCCCCTTTTTTTGCTCTCTCAGTTGGACAGAAAGTTATTGCCTTTTTATATGCCCCTTATCTCCAGTTTTATAAAAGTTGGTTTAAAAATTACTTTTATTATATTGAGTCATCTAAACTATACATTTCATCTTCTTTCCCTGTTTTTTTATGTATTGTGCTACTTTGAACTTCTATGACAAGATTGATTGATTGATCGATTGATAGATTGATTTTGGAGGTGTTGGGAATGGTAGAATTTCTTTGAAGTTTGGGATTTCATCCCTAGAATGTGGAGAGCAATAGGTAATGAAGTCTTTTCACAAGTGATCAACTGTCAGAGATGCTGTTAGACAAGAAAGGTGGAAAGAATGTATCTATGATAAAAGGAAGTGATTAGTTCTAATATAGAGAATATAACAAATTTAACAAAATATTTATTTGGCTAGCCAGAGAGATAGCTTAGTGACATAAGTGCATGCTTGGCAAGAGCAAGGTCCCATGCTTGATCCTCAGTACCATAAAAAAGAAAGTCATAAAAATTATCAAGATTATAGAATGCACTACTGTCATATGTGAAGACTACC
This sequence comes from Octodon degus, assembly GCF_000260255.1. Taxonomy (NCBI): domain Eukaryota; kingdom Metazoa; phylum Chordata; class Mammalia; order Rodentia; family Octodontidae; genus Octodon; species Octodon degus. Next base: position 2,951,641 of record NW_004524627.1, on the reverse strand, counting down.
TTAGGTGTGATGATTGTAGGATTATTTCTTATATAGTGCTATTGTACTTTCATTGACGTTCATATGGCAATTTATTTTCCCATTGCTCCTTTTTAGACTTCACACAAAAGAGGTCAACGTTGATGTTTTTATAAGCTCTCAATAAATATTAGGAATGCAAAAAAAATTATCAAGATTAAAATATTCTTCATAGGGCCGGGGAGATGGCTCAGTAGAATAAGCACTTCCCTGGCAAGTACAAGGGCCTGAGTTCAATCCCTGGTTAAAAATAT
>NW_004524627.1:2948259-2951269 GCF_000260255.1 Octodon degus | reverse complement strand
ATAAAGAATTGCTGATGAATCTTATCTAAAGCTGCTTTCATGTCATTCTCAATCCCTTGTTAACTTCTTGTGTATGGGTTTTTAAGTGTTCTTAGTCATTGGAAACTATCATAATCAGTTTCTCAAAATGGTCTCTTTGGGTCTCCCCTTTTTCTCAGTCTTTTTTTTTTTCAGAACCAGGGATTGAACTGAGACCCTTCCACTTGCCAAGGAAGTGCTTATTCTACTGAGCCATCTCCCCGGCCCCTTTCTCAGTCTTCTGATGATGTCTTGCCTAAACATATTCCTGGGTCTTTTGCTCAACATCTGAAGTTCTAATACTGGATTCAATGAAGCTAGTGACTTCCAATCTGTTTTTCTCTTTGCTTTTTGTGGGTACCAGGACTCAAATCCAGGACCTCGTTCCAGCAAGGCAAGCTCCATGCGATGGAGCTATATCCCAGGCATAGTCAGTGGCTTCTGCTTATCTGTTTTTGGGTACAATTTACAGGCACTTCTCTCAAAATATATTTTCTCTTCTTTTTTGGAAGTTGACGGTATTTGAAATATTTTTGTTTGCCACTAATAGATTTTTTTCCTCTACCAGCTGATGCCCCAAATAAATCTCTGATTTTAGAATGTCTATCTTGCTCAGCAGGTTTAACCTTAAGTTTCTATAGTCAATTCCTTGAATTACCCTTAGGTAGCCTCCAGTCACAAATCCAAATACCAGGGAATGACAACCAAAGAGGAAACTTCTGGAAGAAGATAAGGTAAGTCCAGAAATTACTTTTAAAAGCTAAAAGAACTATTTCCTTTTTCTCATTTTTTCCTTTTCTCTCCCTTCCTTCTCTCCTTCCCCTCTATGTCCACTTCCAATTTGAACATTTTTGTCCTATTTGATAATATTTAGTGTATATTTTAGTCCTAATATACCCTTTCAGGTTCTCACATCAGACACATAATGAGATTTTCCTGTGTGTTTTATTTATTTTACTTAAGAGTGTGGTCTCAAGGTGCCTCTACCTAGAAATGTGTCAAGTTTATCGTTATTTATAACTCAGATCTATATCTATATCTATATATATCACATCTTCTCTACTCATTCATTGATTGATATTGGTTGATGGACATTTGGGCTGTATCAAAGATTTAGTTATTATAAATTCTGCTGATATAAACATGGATGTGCATTTATCACTGTGGTGTAATACTTTAATTGTTTTGGAAATATTCCAAGAAGAGGAATACTTAGGTTCAATGGAACCTCTAGTTTTACTTTTTTGGAGAATCTCTACACTGATTTCAAAAAAGGAACTGAATATCCACATACAAATAATGAAGTCAAACTTTTTTTACATCAGAAAAAGCAAACCTTCAAAATTAAATCAAAGACCTAAATTTAAGAGCAGAAAACTTAGATATAACAAAGAAAATATGAGGAAAATCTTTTTGTCACTGGTATCAAAAATGATTTAATGGCTAGGGCACCAAAATCACAGGCAACAAGAGAATAAATAAATTTTATTTCATCAAAATGAAAACTTTTGCACAACAAGGACACTAATTATGAAATAAGTCTCAAAAGAAAAAAATTAGTAATCCATATACCTATACCTACAATTTAAAGGATAAAAGGTATATTTTGGCTTACAGTTAATAGTACGTGGTCAGGGATCTGGGAGAAAAACAGCACAAGAGAGGGACATGAAAGATGAGATTTGTTCCAATTATGATGGCCAGAAAGCAGATATAAGGGAGGAGTGGGAGGTACATGCATTCTTCCAGGTCACTCCCCCAGTGACGTGATTTTTCCAACCATATTCTACTCCTAACAGTTTTATCACCCATCACCCTGGATTCAATCACCTTTCAAAAGTCCCCTTTATTATCTCAGGAAGTCTTTGGGGGACATTCTTGATCTAAATCATAATAGATCTGTAGCCATTCAAATTTGGTTTTGCATTGCTGGTAGAAATGTAAAATGCTGCAATTTCTGTACAATAAAATAACTTGGGGCCCGGGAGATGGCTCAGTGGAATAAGAGCTTCCCTGGCAAGCACAAGGACCTGAGTTCAATCCCCGGTTCCTAAAAAAAAAAAAAAAAGAGAAAGAAAAAAGAAAAAGAAAAAGAAAAAGAAAAAGAAAAAGAAAAAAATCATGAAAATAAAAAAAAGAAAATAACTTGGCATTTCTAAACTTTAATCATAGAATTCATATATTATTCAGCAGTTCCATTTGTGTGAATATTCCAAAAAAACTGAAAGCAAAAGCTTGAACCAATATTTGTGTGGCAATATTCACTGCAGCATCATTTATAATTACCCAAAGTGGAGACAGCCCTAATGTTCTTTGATGAATGTGTGAATCAACAAATGTGCATGTCGGCCCTGCTCCTGGGTCAAGCTGAGGTGGTTATTGAGACTGGGCATGGTGATACACGCCTGTAATCCTAGCACTTGGGAGGTTGCAAACAGGAGAAAAACTGAGTCCAATCTAGTAGTGAGACCCTGAAGACCCTGTATACACTTCGCTAACATACAGAAAAAAAATGTGCACATACATAGTATAAATTTTGTTCAGTCTTTAAAAGGAAGAAAACTATGATGTGTGTTATATTACTGGATTTTAAACATATTGTTCTTTTTTTCCATAATTTTATTGAGAAATCAATAGCAATGAGACAGTTTCAAACCAAATTGGTAGGACAGTTTCAATAATTAACACATTGCACACAATCGTCCTAGTGGTTAATTGCTGTACAAGATGCAGACTTGATATCCTATTTACAAACACCATTAGAACAAATCCCTCTTTCATTAAGAGAATGTAACTCTCTATCGATCCTAACCACTTTGAATACACAGATACAATATGCACATTCATCCGTATCCCTTTTTTTTTGCTAAGTTCCATCATTTAAATCTTATAGGTGAGACAGGAAAAGGAATATTGTGGGACTGTCCTGCTTCAAGGTTGTATATGGTGAGATTTTTGGACTTATGTGTAAACATAAGAAGTATATAATTCT
>NW_004524627.1:2939080-2940559 GCF_000260255.1 Octodon degus | reverse complement strand
TTCACTTAGACGGTTTTGCAAGCTTGTGATTGAGATTTTAATTTCCTCTATATCTCTTTGACTCTGCTTCATGTGATCTATTTCTCTCCTGTATTGCTCATTTAAGGAATCCGTCATTTTTTTAATCTCCTCTATTTTCTTTTATCAATGTCTTCTTTAGAAGCAGTTATAAATTCTTTTACTGCAGTGTGTTTTTTAAGATTGGGTTTCTTCCCTATGTTTCTGTAGTTGCTTCTTTACTTCAGATGCTATGAGTTCTGAGAATTAGTTTTTTATTTCAGAAAACAATTGTGCTATGATTTCCTCTATAACTTTCTGCTGTTGCTTATTTACTATCGTTGCTAGTAATTCATGCATTGGAGCCAAGCTAGTGTCCTCTGCACTTGTTCTGGGTGGGCATTGTGTTTTCTCCATATGTTTCTGCATTTGATTCTTTACTGCAGATGTTATTAATTCAGGGATTTCTTTTTTTATTTCCAATCTGAGTTCCTCTATACCTTTCTGCAGCTGTTTCTTTATTTCAGAAGCTGTTGATTCATTGCTTTCAGCTGTGTCATTCCCAATTTGTTCTGTGTTAATGTCCTCTGCACTTGTTACAGGTGGGCTTGGGTTCTGAGGTGCATTTTGTTCCTTCTTGTCATTTTACGTAGCACTGTCTTCTGACCTTTGTTGTAGATCTTCGTTGTAGTTATAACTTTAGCACGTACTGAAATTCAGGTGCAGATCTACAAAGTTTGGATTTATCCAGCTGTGCGTGGCTTGGTCTGTGTGCTGTGCTCATCTCCTTCTTGCTGCTGCCCTTGGGGGTGAACCTGTTTTGCCCCTCTGGCAATATGTTCTGCTCCTGGACTAGCTGGGTGGTTCTATCCTCTACACTTTCTGCAGGGATTGCAGCTGTAGGGTTTCATCCCAGGCCTGTATGCCAGGCCTGAGCTGAGCCTGGATGGGACAAGGTGGAGTAGGGGCGAGAAGCAGCTCTCCCACACACTCACCCGGCCTGTGCTAGGACTAGCTTGGGGGTTCCCAGAATGCGGCAGTAATTCCTACTCAGTGGGTGCAGTGGGGGAGGTTCTACGGAGTGGTGGGGAGCTTCCCAAGGGGGTGGAAGAGGGTTTCACCCACGCTGCGCCTGGGCTGGGACCAGTAGTAGGTCCTGTCACCGCATGGTAGCCAGAATGTTTGTTATTTTTCAACTTTACATTCTATTCATTATATAACCTAATCAAGAATATTGTGTTCCCCATATTTTGAATATTGTGTTTCCCTAAGAATGTGAGAAAGATGTAATATAGTAAAATTACATGTCTGAGTAAATTCATTAGACAGGGTCGCGGAGATGGCTCAGTGGAATAAGCGCTTCCCTGGCAAGCATGAGGGCCTGAGTTCAATGGCTGGTAAGAAGAAGAAGAAGAAGAAGAAGAAGAAGAAGAAGAAGAAGAAGAAGAAGAAGAAGAAGAAGAAGAAGAAGAAGAAGAAGAA
>NW_004524627.1:2929708-2938980 GCF_000260255.1 Octodon degus | reverse complement strand
AAAAAGGAGGGCTGCAAGGAAAGCCAACATTTTGGCCCTAGCCTTCTAAGGTCAATTAAGACTCAGGACATATGAGAACTTGTACTGTAACGTCATGGAACTCAGTAGTTTCCCACATTTTCTGATCAAGAAGATTATGGGTCCAAAGAGGAAAGTGATCGATGATGTAGAGTGTGCCTAAGAAGAGTTACATGGAGAGAAAACATTCTCTCAAGCTTTCACAGAGAGCACATTGGCCAATCAATGGCCATGACTCATCCACATGGCTGACACTGACAAAAGTTCTACAGTATGAGGTACAGGATCTCAGGATAAATCCTCAGGGGATTTCACTGACCTGTTTAGACCCAAAAACTACAACTCTTGTTGCATAGGTCCTGCTTTACCTTAGTCTTAACCATCCAGCAGAAAAGTATAAAAATGAAATAGAAGAAGTAAAGCCATGCTGTTATGTTGACCTATAGGGAAGTCAGATCAACAATTTCTGACATTGCCAGTCAAGCAGAAGACCCAATACTACTATGGGCTACTGGACTCTTTTAGAATATTTTGCTGAGTTTACATACCTATAATATTCAAGTAACAGAACTTAACAACAAAAAGGGGATGCAGATGAATGCCCATTTTGTATCTGTGTATTCAAATGGCTAGGATCGACATACAGTTACATTCTCTTAATGAATAGAGGGATTTGTTCTAATGGTGTTTGTAAGTAGATATCATATTTGCATCTTGTACAGCAATTAAGCACTAGGAAAATGTATACAATGTGTTAATTATTGAAACTGTCCTACCAGTTTGGTTTGAAACTGTCTCATTGCTATTTGTTTCTCAATAAATTTATGGGAAAAAATTAAATAAATATTATAGGTGTGTAAACTCAGCAAAATATTCTAAAAGAGTCCAGTAGTCCATAGTAATATTGGGTTTTCTGCTTCACTGACAATGTCAGAAATTGTTGACCTGAGTACCCTACAGCTCAACATAACAGCATGGCTTTACTTCTTCTATTTCATTTTTATACTTTTCTGCTGGATGGTTAAGACCAAGGTAAAGCAGGACATATGCAACAAGAGCTGTAGCTTTTGGGTCTGATAAGGTCAGTGAAATCCCCTCAGGATTTATCCTGAGATCCTGTACCTCAGATTGTACCTCAGATTATAGAACCTTTGTCAGTGTCAGTCATGTGGATGAGTCACGGCCATTGCTTGGCCAATGTGCTCTATGTGAAAGCCTGAGAGAATGTTTTCGCTCCATGTGACTCTCTTTAGGCACACTCTATATCATCAACATATTGTTCTTAATGAAATAAACCATCCAAGAGAGAGAAAGCATTGTGCATTTTACTTATAGTAAGTACAGTACTTAGATCAGTCAAGTTTTCAAAGGGAAAGTAGACTTGAAGTCACTACCAGAAGAGGGAGAGGGAAATGGAGAATTATTCAAAGAGCAGGGAAGTTTAATAGGAGATGAGAAAATTTTTCTAGGATGGACAGTGATGGCTATGGAGTATGTTTAATACCACTGAGCCTCACAATTCAAAAGTGTTTAAGATGATATGTATTATGTATATTTCATCACAAAAAAAAATGAATGGATTTGAATCAAATTCCTCCAAGTTAGTAAGTATGAACTTGAGGTCTATAAGGTGGAGACATTAAATCCATTCATTTCACATAATGTTTATGAGGAACCGATTTCAGTAAGACACACGAATGTATTACTAACTTTCCTATCACTGGGAGAGATTTATTTCAGCTCACAGTTTCTGTGGGTGCAGTCTATGTTTAGCTAACTCAAAAGAAGAAAGAGTCTAGCAGAAGGGTATAGTGTGTGAAAACTACTCATCCCATGGCAGCCATAACCACTGTAAGAGGGAAGAGCCAATGGCAAGAATATGTATTAATAGTGTTTGGACATGATATCATGTCTGCATCTTGTACTGTGAATAACCACTATGAAGACAACAATATGCAATGTATTATTATTATTTTTTTATTTTTATTTTTTTGGTAGAACCAGGGATTGAACTCAGGCCCTTGTGCTTGAACTCAGGCCCTTGCGCTTGCCAGGGAAGCACTTATTCCACTGAGCCATCTCCCCAGCCCCTGTAGTAATTATTGAATCTCCTATTAATTGGTTTTAAAACTCTCTCATTGCTATTTGTTTCGCAACAAAATTAATAAAAAATAATATCTATCTACCTAATCTTTCGGCACTTCTAAAACTATTGATATCTATTAGAATATGTCTATTTTTTACTTTAATTAAATTATATTTCAGGATAGGGACACAAATATAAATTCTCATCCTTATTTGCTATTATCATATCTTTCTATTTGTGATATAGTATAATTTTATTGTTCAAATTAATATTTTTGAATTTTATTATTGAATTGAACATTTTTATGGGCATATTTTCTTTATATTTGCAACTCTTTCATATATTTACTTACAAATATATTGTCCAATTTCTACTAAGGTATTTATCTTTACTTGTTGATTTTTAGCCTTTAAAAATATAATCAATATTTTTATCTTTGCCAAAAATAAAAAGAATATTCTCTTTCAGGTCATGCCTCCAGGGATCCCCTTCATGAAGTGGCACCTCTAAAAGAATATTTAGCCATGAACTCCTCATTGAATTAATCCAATGATGAGTATTGAGCTTCCATGATGCATTTACCTTTCAAAACCCCCAAATCTGGATGCACAGACAATACTTGGGGGTGGATGTTTTAGGTCTAAGTCATAACAGTGTCACACAATGTCTAGTCGATGCTAGGAGCTGAGGAGCTCTTAAATGTTAAAGTTATTGTTTTTGGTTAGTTCAGATAAATATCTTTCCACCTTTTCCTTAAAATCAGTTTCTAAAATACAGTGCCATTCTTAAATATAAAAAATCCTTTTAATTTTTAATTTTAAATATTAATTTGCTTTCTATTCTCTGAGGTCTAAGTAAGAAAAATATTATGCTTTATATTTCCTAGCATTTTATTGCTCTTTAAAACAATGTTTGAATTTATTTCTTCATAAGGTAATTTGATTATTTTTACTTTGAGTAAAATGTTTAACAAAATGATTTTAAATAATAATTTTAAATGTCAGAAAAATTTGAAGTTAGGATGATAGGCCATATCTTTATGACTTAAAAGTGAATTCTATAACTTCACTTTTATACTACATATCCAGAAAAGCGATAATACATAAAATTAACAAAATATAGAAGCCACAAGACTGTCAGCAGGCTGGCATTTAGAAACCTGTGAGCAGTTTCCAAAACTGAAATAAGGAACTTAATGCACCCTTTCATGGAATAAATTGAAAGTTTACTGACACCCATTACAGAAAAATAATTTTAAATATGTATCCGTAGGAGGCCCAAGAATAATTTTTTAGGCACAGATTTCAGACACACTTAGTGGAGTGCATACACTCAGAAAAGTGTTATATATTGTTTCCCGGACTGGGAGATAGTCATGCTTTCCTTAAAGAGGTAGAAACCCTGGGAAAATGTGGCCACCTCCCTCAAGGGTACTCTCTCATTCTGTGGGCAGATTTTTGGTTTTTTTAAGTAGGTAACTTAAACATTTTTTTATTCTCTCAACCTGTTCCTGTATCTTAGGACCAGGTTTTTTCTCTACTTTCTCAATTAAGACAATTTATGGACTTACTTTTAGTATTCCTGAGGAATTTTCAGTGTGATGGATCTGATAGGGAAGGAGCCTAAATTTAGCCAAACGAATACTGATGTGAATACCTTGGTAACTTTTGCTGGCTCCTGAAAGTGGCAGTCTTCTCAAAAGTACAATTTTTAGATGTAATTTCCTTGTGTTTTTGCCAACTATCTTTATTTTTTTTCTATCCTCCCTCAAGAAGAAGGTGTAGTTATACTTGAAAATCTATAGCAGTAACTAATGCAAATTAGTTTGATGAAGAAAGCCACTATACTGATAGAAAATTGTTCCTCAATATTGTACATTTCTATTCTATCACTAATTCTCCAATAAGGATTAATTAGAGTTCTTAATAATATTTTCTAAGTAATAATTATCATCCTCAAATCAAACCATATGGTAGTCAACCAAAAATCTACTAAAATTTACTCTTTCTACATTTCTTCTATTTGTCAGACATCAGAGTAAGAATCTTATATTTAGTGCTTCTAATCTTGAATGAGTTCTGAGAGCCTCAGAATGGAGGTGAGGTTCAATTTATGGAATATGCCTAGATCACACAAATGCTAGAGGGCATATGAGGATTTAAATTAGGTCTATTTCCTTTTCATGCAAACGCTTGCTCCAGGGATTTACTTCTTTCTTATCAGTTCCATGAAGTATATTTATGTGTATTTTCATTGCATTTTTACTCAGAAACTTGGCAGAGCAGGTAAAGCTGTCGAAAGTTCTCACCATGAAGACAAAATTATGGATTCTTCCATAATATAAAGGTGAAAAGTTTCAGGCAAATTGTTAATCAGAACATTCTGAAAAAGAAATTTTTTTTTTCTTTGCTAAGACATTAATGAACCAAATTGAAACTAAACTGAATTGAGCATGATTATTGCAGGTATCAGACCTGTGCTCCAGAGTGTTTTATGGGATCTACCTAAGGATCGTTTAGTATTTAATCCCTACCTAAAACATTTGTCTTTGCTTTAGCAAAGGAGACAAAGCTTTTATGAAAAGTTCACCAACTGTTACTCAAAGGCATGCTATTCTATTACCAAGAAGTACCAGTATGGTACTTCACTGAGATGAGTTATACATAGTTAAATAAAAACCAAAGTTTCCTTATCTGTAGATGAGCTAGAATTCTCAAATATAGGCAAAAAAGTTGTTCAACATTGTGGCCACAATCTAATTATCTGAGTTGCAGAATCAAAATATTAATTGTTATACCCCCAAAATTATCTCTAAGGCTAAACCAACTCAATTCAAACTTATTATACTATTTTTATCTTGCAAAGTAGTCAAAGTTATTTTCTGATTGATAGGAAGATTTCAACACTGTTTTGCAGTTTTTGCAACACAAAAAGGGAAATTGCAAAAAGAACTCAGTAATTAAAATTCTTGGAAATACAAATCCTCTGAGTCAAAAGATTGCTTTTCTAAACTCTTCGTTCATTAAAAAATTATATGTTAAAACATAAAATGAAATGAGAGCACATTGATATATGCATAGTTGAATATAATCCTCAATGATATCTGTATAAGCAATAATTCCATATTTGCATTGTTTAAGTTTTTTTTACATAACCAAGGAAACTCATTGCTAAGACATGAGTCATTATTTCATACATTGTGTTAGACTGTATTTATTTTTTCTCTATTCCTTGAGTATTTAGGAATTCCTCTGAGTTCCTTATTTTATTGGTAAAATAAGCAAGACAATCCATATGGGTATACAACTTTAGTAAATAATGATTTGAAATTTAATGACATCAAAATGCTTAAATTGCATCACATTAGAAAGATAATAAGTTTTGACAACATTATCCCAGAATAAAAAAGAAAGAAGTAGCATGTTTGTGATTTTTCTTTTCTTTTTTTTTCTTTAATTTAATTTTTTTCTACTTTTTCCCATAATTTTATTGATAAACAAATAGCAAAGAGACAGTTTCAAATCAAATTGATAGAGTTTCAATAATTAACACATTGCATACATTATTCCTAGTGGTTAATTACTGTACAAGATGCAGACAAGATATCCTAATTACAAACACCATTAGAACAAATCACTCTATTCATTAAGAGAATGTAACTATTTATCTATCCTAATCACTTTGAATACACAGATACAAAATGGACATTCATATGTATACCCTTTTTTTGTTAAGTTCCATTATTTGAATATTATAGGTGTGTAAACTCAGCAAAATATTCTAAAAGAGTTCAGTACCCCTTAATAGTATTGGGTCTTCCGCTTGACAGGCAATGTCAGAAATTGTTGACCTGAGTCCCCTATAGCTGAACACAACAGCATGGCTTTACTTCTTCTATTTCATTTTTATACTTTTCTGCTGGATGGTTAAACCAAGGAAAAGCAGGAAGTATGCAACAAGAGTTGTAGCTTTTGGGTCTGATAAGGTCAGTGAAATCCCATTAGGATTTATCCTGAGATCCTGTACCTCAGACTGTAGAACCTTTGTCAGAGTCAGCCATGTGGATGAGTCACGGCCATTGCTTGGCCATTGTGCTCTCTGTGAAAGCCTGAGAGAATATTTTCTCTCCATGTGACTCTCCTTAGGCACACTCTACATCATTGATCACTTTCCTCTTTGCACCCATATTCTCCTTGATTAGAAAATGTGGGAAACTACTGAGTTACATGATGTTACAGTACAAGTTCTCATATGTCCTGAGTCTTAATTGAACTTAGAAGGCTAGGGCCAAAATGTTGGCTTTCCTTGCAGCCCTCCTTTTTCTCTAATTTTGATCTGCAAACTTAGGTTATAAGCCATCCAGAAGAGAAGCTTATTGTTATTACCATACAATTTAGGCTGTTAAGCTTAATCTCACTATCTGTCTGCATATCAAACATTTTAGGCATAATATGGAAGAGGTATTTTTCATCAAGTATTGATATGGTGAACTTTAAGTCCCCACAGAATATGATAAAAAACATTTAAAAATTAGAATATACTTTAAAAATAGGCATAAAGAATTATATACTTCTTATGTTTACACATAAGTCCAAAGATCTCACCATATACAACCTTGAAGCAGGACAGTCCCACAATATTCCTTTTCCTGTCTCTTGCTTTCATGCACAACCCCCTACTGTTTGAACAACCAACTACCCAAGAGACATCATAGCAGCCACGGGCATGTCCTGACAAGTAGCCCATATTCAGAAGACCAGAATGACAGGCACTCCAAGCATGAAAGTATTATTACAAATTACCATCTGCAGTGCAGTAGCTTAGTTCACAGGTATCAGTGTATATAGTTAGTCAGGGTAAGAATCTTTCCAATTAACTGCTAGATTGAAAAATCTTCTGAAGATTTTCAGTATCATTGCCTTGCCCATCTTCTACATATAACTGTATGGCTTGATTTATTCATGTTTCCTAACTCTTCTCCTTTCCCTCTCTTGATTAGTTAGCCCTTCAGATCCTGCTTTCCTTTTACTTGTGTTATAGCTTTCTAGTTGTATTTCTACTTTGGAGTTCTTTTACTACGACACTATATGATATTTACATATGTTTGTCTGGTTTATTTCACTTATGAGTATATGTTCAAGTGGCATCCATTTCAATATAAAGGCTTGCAGTTTATCATTCTTAATAGCTGAATAATACTCCATTGTGTAAAAGTACCACATCTTTTTCAACCATTTCTCAGGTGATGAGCATCTTGGTTGTTTCCAAGATTTGGCTATCACAAATTGTGCTGCTACAAACATAGTCACACATATATCACTATGATATGATGTTTTCAGATCCTCGGGGAAAATTCCCAGTAGAGGAATAGCTGGTTGAAATGGGATTTGCAGTCCAACTTTTCTAAGGCGTCTCCATACTGATTTCCATAATGGTTGCACCAGTCTACATTCCCACCAGCAGTGGAGAAGGGTTCCTTTTTCCCCACAGCCTCTCCAACATTTGTTGTTACATGATTTCTTTATGATAGCCATTCTTTCTGGGGTGAGATGATATCTCAATGTTGCTTTAATTTGCATTTCACAGATGGCGAGTGATGTGGAGCATTTTTTCATATATTATTCACTTCTTTAATTCTTCCTCCAAGCAGGAGTTGGTTTTTGGTTGGGTTTTTGTCTGAGTACTTATTTGTCATGATTTTTTCCAAATTTGTGGGTTGCCTTTTCACTTTGTTGGTAATGTCTTTTGACGAAAAAACTTCTCAAAAGAGCAGGAACCAGTTATTAATTCTTTTACCTGCTTCCCGTGCGATTTGATTTTTGTTCATGAACTCTTTGCCTACCCCTATGTCTTCAAGTGTTCCTCCCACTTTCTCTTCCAGGAGACTTAGTATCTCTGCTTTAAGGTTTAGATCATTAATCCATTTTGACTTTAATTTAGTGCATTGTGATAGACCTGGATCAAGTTTGAGTTTTTGGCATGTAGAGAGTCAGTTTTTCCAGCACCATTTCTTAAAGAGGCTATCTTTCTTCCAGTGAGTATGTTTGGCCCCTTTGTCAAAGATAAGGTGGCTGAATGTGTTCATAGGGCCTTCAGCATCTCCTAATCTATTCCACTGATACTCAGGTCTATTTTGTTGCCAGTACCATGCTGATTTTATCACAGTAGCCTTGTAGTAGAATTTCAAGTGAGGAATTGTAATGACTCCTGCCTTCTTTATTGCCCAGAATTGCCTTTGCTATTTTAGGTCTTTTCTTGTTCCAGATAAACATTAGGAATGATTTCTCTAGGTCTGTGAGGTATATTGGTGGTAGTCTGATAGGGATTGCATTAAATGTGTACAGCAATTTTGGGAGTATGGCCATCTTCACTATTTTGGTTTTTCCCATCCAGGAGCATGGAATATCTTTCCATTTTCTGAAATCCTCTACAATCTCTTTTTGCAGAGTACTGTAATTTTCCTTGAAAAGATCTTTGACTTCTTTAGTTAGATGAATTCCACCATATTTCATTTTCCTCAGTGCTATTGTAAAAGGTATTGTTTCTATAATTTCCCTCTCACTGTGTTTGTTGTCTGCATAGAGGAATGCTATTGCTTTTGGGTATTGACTTTATCACCTGCTATGTTTCTTAATTTCTGTATCAATTCTAGTAGCTTCTCAGTGGAGTTTTTTGAGTCTTACAGAAGATATAGTCCCTATACTCCTCAAACTCTTCCATGAAATTGAAAAGGAAGCAATCGTCCCAAAATCATTCCTGGAGGCAAGTATTATACTGATATTAAAGCCAGGGTAAGATGCAGCTAAGAAAGGGAACTACAGGCCGATCTACCTCACGACAAGTAAAGTATCATGTCATCTGCAAATAAAGATAATTTAACATTTTCTTTTTGTATTCTTATTCCTTTTATTTCTATCTCTTGTCTAATAGCTATAGCTAATAATTCCAGAACTACAATGAATAGGAGTGGTGATAGAGGACATCCTTGTCTTGTACCAGATCTAAAAGTAAAAGATTTCAGTTTTTCCCCACTTAGGATTATGTTAGCTGTTGGGTTTTTATAAATGGATTTTACCAGATTGAAATAGAGGCCATCTATTCCAATTTTCTGTAGGACTTTGAACATGAATGAGTGTTGGACTTTGTCAAAAGCCTTTTCTGCATCAAT
>NW_004524627.1:2912787-2925146 GCF_000260255.1 Octodon degus | reverse complement strand
AGAAGAAGAAGAAGAAGAAGAAGAAGAAGAAGAAGAAGAAGAAGAAGAAGAAGAAGAAGAAGAAGAAGGGGAAGGGGAAGGGGAAGAAGAAGAAGGAGGAGGAGGAGGAAGAGGAGCAAGAGGAGGAAGAGGAGGAAGAGGAAGAAGTAGAATTTTCACATTTGTTTATTCCTAATGATCTCTTCATTCATTTTATTAGAATTGTTTTATAAAATTTTAGAAATATGATTTAATATGTAATTGCATATTGTGCTTTTGATAATCATATCAGTATCTCAAAAGTACACACCATTACTTAACATCCAAAAGCAAATATAATAATCTGCAGTATTCTTCTTACTGTTTGTTTTGTTTTACCATAGAAACCTGAGGTTTCAATAAAAGTTAATGGTCTAAATTATGAAGCACTTTATGAAACAAAAGAACCATGGCATATGTCATCATCTAATCTCTGGAGAGGTGGTAGAACAAGAACCTTGACACAGAGGAGAAAAAAAGAAATGACCCAAAAGTGTAATGAGATTTTCCTTGTTGTATTTGGTCTGTTACTATTATAGGTTAGAATATGGAGAAGCTGCAAGCACAAGGTGAGTATGTATCAAACTACCCAAAATGTTAACATGTGCTTTTTATGTTCTTCAAAAGACAGATGTAAGGCAGCTTAAATCCTCCTGACGTATTCTGGACCTTCAGAAACTGAACAATGGGACTGTTTTGGACAAACTCAGAATTTCTCCAAAACATTTTTCATTTGCAGTTTGTAAAGCTAAAAGAAATAAACTGGACAGGAATTCTTCCTAAATATCCTTATCTATCACAAAGTGTAAGATATGTTTAGTGCAAAAGCTGGAGGGAGGACAAGACACCAGAGAAATGTTCAGGAGCCCAGGACAGGAGGTCAGAGGCATGAGCAACTCAAAGCAGGAATAGAGAACAAAGATGTAATGCCTCAACAGTAATGCCCAGTGAGCCTGCAGACAGAGCGAAGGAAACATCTATACTCAAATGCATGACACAGCAACAAAGAAAGGAAAAGACAAGAAAATAAAAGAAATAAAAACATCAGCCAGTGTTTGTGACAAAATAACAAATGGTGCAATGTACAGGCAATTAGGATTAAAAAAGAAAAGTGAAAATACGTCAAAAGAACTATTTAACAAAAATGTCTGAAGACTTGCCAAAATTATTGCTTGCTATCACATTACTCATTCAAGAAACTGAGATATATAATTTGCAGCACCCAACAATCTAAAAAATGTTAAATGAAAGGAAAATCACATTTAAGAACACCACAGACTATCTCCTAAGAACTGAAAATGAGTAATAAATCTTAGAACAGCTAAAACAAATTACAGTTACATGAGGTGGAACAAATATATAGTAATGATTGCTGGCTCATTAGAAAAATTGGAATCCACAAAACACTGACATGACTGTGAAAATACTTAGGAAAAATTAGTATTCTGCAAATAACAAAAGTACTCATCAGAAAGGGGAATAAGTGATAATTTCAGGTGAATCACAACATAAAATATCTGAAGCAAAAATATATTGAAACAATAGATCAATTTTACCAAATGGAACTTTGAATTTTCAAGAAAATACAGAGGACATTATGAGACAGAAAGGAAGGACAAGATGACTGTTGAATCTAGGTGTATACTATACATTTATACTACACAAATAAACATGTCTGCAGAAGTTGTTTAAAAAATAAATATAGCAAAAGTGTCCTTTTTAATCCTTGGCTAATGAGATAAAACAAAGACAATAGGTTCAATGAAATGTCAGATTCTTACACTATAATATAGTGGAATAGATTTGAACATAGAGTATGGTAATATATAATAGCTAAGATAAGAACCAGAATGAGTTAACAAAAGTAGGACAATCAAAATGGCAAGGAAAAAAAAAAGAAATTCAAATAAACATGCCATTCATTCAAAAGAAGACAGGAAAACATAGAAAAGAGGAACAAAATAAAGGATAAATGTAGGATAAATAGAAAATAAATGGCAGGGCCGGGGAGATAATTCAATAGAATAAGTATTTACCTGGCAAGTGCTGGGTCCTGAGTTCAATCCCTGGTACTGCAAACAAACAAATAAATAAATAATGAAAGAAAAGAAAGTAAGTGGCAAATACTAGTCCTAAAAGTAATCATACTTATGATTAAATTACGTATAAATGGACTGAGAACTCTCAATTAAAAGACAGACTATTTTTTAATCATAAACTCTAAAAGCCACTCCATGACTGCATGAGGTTTTCAGGGAACTAATAGACATAAGCCATAACAGACATAGTCTTGTTTTTTATGCTTATATTTGAAAAGAAAATAGTAAATTTAATAAGCTACATTTCAATGCATAAAAAAATAGAAAAAGAAAAAAATGGTAAATAAGAAATAAGACAGATGTTGGTAGCCATAGAAGCTAGAAATTGGTCAAATGTATGAAAGCCAAACTAGGTCTCAGTGCCTAAAGCAGTCAAGCTGCAATCATTCCTAAAATGAGCATCCAGACTGGTTAATATCAGCTACTAGTTACTAGGCAACCTTATGTCACATGATACTAACTTTGCAAAGGTATAGATGCCCCTACTATGGTCCTGGAGGTCGTTTTGCCAACGAGGTAGACAGGCCACCACCTGACCCAGTTCTTGTCTTCTTGTCTATTCTTTTCTCATTTCTGCCATGATTTCTACCTGGGGTACAAGGATCATACTGAAAGACTAACAAATCCCTGATTTTGGTGCCTGCAACAGGGACCCAGTGAGGAGATATTGATAGGTGGGAGAATGTTTCCCCAAATATTGCCAGGAACAAGGTGAAGAAAAAGATTGGTGGGCCAATAGTTAGCAATGGAGTGTTATATTGACAAGTATCAGGTGAAAAACATGAGGTATGGAGGTCTACTGACCTTGAGAAATATATAAAAACAAGCTCAAAGAGAGAAATAGATTTAAGAGAAGCCAAAAAGGAGTTACATTAAAATAAAAATGTGATAAAGAGTTTAAAGAACCACAGATAAGGGGTCAGGGAGATAGCTCAGGGGAATAAGCACTTCCCTGGCAAGCTCAAGGGCCTGAGTTCAATCCCTGATTCCACAAAAAAAAAAAAAAAAAAAAAAAAAAGAACCACAGATGTTTATAGACGTATTTTTAAATGTTTGTTGCTTTCTCAATTCCTGAATTTAGTATACTTTTTAAGACTACCACAAATAACTTAGCATGCAGTATTGTTTAAAAACCAAGTCCTGAATGGGACAAGAGTGGATCAAAGGTACAACAGATAAGGCTTAATTCCTCTTGCTTTGATCAATTACATGAAAAATAAAATTCCTTCTAAATTGAGAGCAGTTGATTCCAAGTGGCATGGCACTGCCAGGAAGAAGGGTACAAACTGGGTTCAGGAGCCCCCATGCTTGGTCCTAGGCCAACCCAGCTGGGGTTTCCCAGCTGCTTGTGCATCTGTGCACCAGGTCCAGCCACAGAGTTTGGCACAAGTGGCCAAGTATAGGCCTGTGAGCCTGACTATGACTTGGCCTTGGTATTCGTTATTCCTGTTTCTGGCATCAAAAATTTATTAGGCTCAAGATAGTACCTTCTTGCACACAAACAAAACATCCAGTGGTCAGAGCCAAAGTGTTAGTCAACACACTCAGTGGCTGCACACAGTGGCCATGGCTACATGGCCATAGCCCATGTGGCTTGGGATGGGGTACATGGGTGGGGAGCCAAGCAGCTTGCCCAATCCTGAGGCAATGGAATGAAAAAAATGCAGCCAGAAGCAGAGACTCAATACAAACAAGTCTCCAGCTTTTAATTGTTGTCATCAATGCTGATTAAACAGAAAAATCAAAGTTATAATTCAATCTTTCAAAATACTTTAAATCATTCCAAACTCTTGTATCACTCAATTGGTCATTCTTTCTTTGATTAAAAAAATTAAAATTATTAAGAAATAAATATTGGATTAAAAAATAAAAATTAATTAATTAAAAGAAAAATCATTTTGAAGGGCTTTTCAAATGCAAGTGTGGATAGCCTCCAAGAAAGGCAGGGATGGCCAGATTGCTCAGGGGATTAAAGTGCATGTTTAGGCAGACACAGGGCTTGAGAGTTCAATCCCCAGGCTTGCTGTGCAGGCCCTGCCCCTGGGGCACCCTGAGACAGCTATTGAGACTAAGTGTGGTGACATGTGCCTGTAATCCCAGCTCCTGGGAAGCTGAACACAGGCAGATCACTATGAGTCTGATCTGTGTAGGTGATATCTTGCAGACCCTGTACTAAATATAAAAAAAGAAGGGCAGCTACAAAGGTAATGGGTTGCCCACTTAGAAAGACACAAAGGCCCATTTCCCCTGAAATAGAACTTAGCAGAAAAGCTGGAAATAGAGTGGCTCTCTCTCTCTATTACAATTCACACTAAAAGAAGTTTTTACATTTTCCCCTTATGGTGATTAAATTAAAAGGCTGTTTTCATCCTAAAGATGAGAACAGTTTGCCATTAGAAAATCTTATTTCCTAATAGTTACAATAATGGGGGCTTTTAAAAAATTACTTAAAATTCTTTTAATTCCTAATATGGTTGATTATTTTATAGTCCTATATTAAAACTGTTATAAAAAAAGATTTGATATTTTACACACAGAGTTTTAGAGTACAATCTAAAAGCAGTGGGGTTTAAATAGTCACTTCATTTTGACATCCCATTTAAATAATTAAAGACCAAGTGGTGGCCAATAAAGGTGTACAAGCTATAATAACTGCTTCATATTTGGGTTATCTTATCCAACAAAGATGTATTGTACCTCAAACTGGTCAAATCAGCCATTCATGATTTTCAGAACTTATTTGGTAATATTAATTGGTTTCATCTACATTTTGGGTTAATTTCTCTGGTGTTATTGACTGTAGTTAATCCTTCAGATAAATTAATTTTCTTGTTTCTAGAGATAAGTTATATCAGGCTAAGGAACGTTATGTCATAGTTTCCTATTCCAAAACACAAGATACAGGTTTCTCACCATATGATCAAAATTCTATCACAAAAGCAAGATGGGGAATCAATTCCTCCAACTTCACTTGTCAATGTACACTATTAAATTTTTAGAATTCTACCAAAAAGAGTAAAGCAGCAGAAAGACAATTCCGTGAGGTTAAAAAATAAATAAAAAGGGTCTTTGGAGATATCTCCAAAGTAGACAATGGAAGAGACACAGTCCACTACTAATGTGTGAGAGAGGCTATGCTTGTGCTTTTCCAGGCAGTGCTAAACAACCTAGTTGGATTCCAGAGCGTGTTGTCTAGCTGTACTGTGAAGCCAGATCTAGAGAAGTTGACAGCAATGAGGCTAGATCTAACGTGGGACTTATTGAAGGAGCTGACAGAATGGAAAGCTAGGGTCTAAGTAGGTGACAAAATATACTGAAATTGAAATAACTGAACCAAGTTTTACTAGTATTAGGGCAAAAAATACAAACATAAAAATGTGCATATTAAATATAAATGAAAGATTTTATCCCTTCCAAATTTTTCTGATAAGAGATCTCTGCTATTTGACAAACGCTGAAATCTGACTAGTCTGTTTATAATTATACATTTCTAAAAATTATAATACAGTCACTTCAACTTGGTCAGAAATATGAGCACACTCTGATTTTGTAGATGTTCGTTTGTGCTTTCTGTGTATTTATTCATGTGTTTGTGTGTCATCCCCTGAACAGCTGTTTCTCTTTTATTTGAGTTCAAAAGATTTTGGGTTTTGATCCATAACACAATTTGGAAAATAGCTTAAAAGCATTCTCTTTCCTAAATTACCAGCTGGCTTAAGTGATTACAAAAGTGGTTTACTCACAGGTCATCAAAAAATTAAGATTAAGGATTTAGGGGCCAAGAGATGGCTCAGTAGAATAAGCGCTTAGCAAGTGCAAGAGCCTGAGTTTAATCCCCAGTTCTTAAAGAGAGAGAGAGAGAGAGAGAGAGAGAGAGAGAGAGAGAGAGAGAGAGGATTAAGGAATTAATCTAAGGAAACAAAGATTCCTTAGGGTGAGGAGAAATTATTGAACAGGACACCAATTGGTGACTAGAAGGGTGGCCAACCTCTGTGGATTAAGGAGCTCCCAAGAATTTCAATAGTCTTGGGAGACATCCTCAATAATTTGGTCAGTGGTTAAATGATAAAGATTTTTAGAAAATTTATAATAAGATTTTCTCATAAAAGATGCTCTTGGCACAAAACTAAATTAAGAAACAAAGGTTTTCACATGTGCGTAATAATTCACTATTGTTAATCTCATGGTATATTAAATATATTAATGATTTCAGGTGTATAAGGCTTCCAAAATGTAAAACAAGGATTGCTTATTGTTATTAGACATTTTCTCAGATTCAGACTTCCACTGTTAACAAAAGTTTGTGATTATATCCCATTTAAGGATGACTAATTAGGTGAAAGTTTCTTATGTATTATATAGAGATGGTTGGTTAAAAGTGTTATGTCAAACTGAAAATTTATGTATGTCACAAAATATCATCTGAATTTCATGTTACAATGTTGTATATGATCTTTATTTCTAAATTTCTGCATAAAAATGCATACATTGTTGTCTTTTAATATTTTATAGGGATTTAAATATTAAAATATCCATGGTTCTTAAAAAAATAACAGTTCCATTTTATGTCTAAGGTGTTTGATAGTCAGATAGATAGCAATGTTAAGCTTAATGCCTTCATTACCAGGTAATATCATTAAGCTTTTCTTCTGGATGCTTCACAACTTAAGTTTGGAGACCAAAAATAGAGAGATAGATGAGATAAAAGGATAGCCAATATTTTGGTTATAGCCCTCCAAGGTGAATGAGGATTCAGGATATCACAGAACCTCTGCTGTGACATCCTGTAATTCAGTAGAGTCCCTAATTTTCTGATCAAGGAGATTATGGGACCACAGAAGAAAATTATTGATGATGTTTAGTGTGCCTAAGGAGAGTCACCTGGAGAAAAAAAATCTCTCTCAAGCTTTCAAAGAAAACTTGGTCAAGAAAAACCATGACATTTCTAAAAAAGAAAGAAAAAGAAAACTTGGTCAAGCAATGGCCATGACTTACCCATATGAGTGACACTGACAAAAGGGACTATACTTAGTTCCAATGTAAATCCTAAGGAGTTTTAGCTGACCTTCTTAGCAAAATGTTAAAATTTTATTTACATCACTTTAATTTAGTCTTAACTATCCAACAGAAAAATATAACCATGAGATGTAAAAAAACAGTAACATACTAATATGCTAAACTATAAAAGGTTCAAATCACAAACAACTTCTGACAATTGCCACCTGCACTGATAACTCACTACTATTATAGACTACTGGACCTCATAGGCTTACATCCTGAATTCAAGTACCAAAAAAAAATCTTTGGACTGGCATCAAGAAAGAGGTCTTCTCAAGAGTTCTCCAGTTTCTCCAACTGCAATGGAGTACCCATCAT
Organism: Octodon degus; assembly: GCF_000260255.1. Taxonomy (NCBI): domain Eukaryota; kingdom Metazoa; phylum Chordata; class Mammalia; order Rodentia; family Octodontidae; genus Octodon; species Octodon degus. Next base: position 2,917,653 of record NW_004524627.1, on the reverse strand, counting down.
TCACACAACAAAACAAGAAAGGGAGATATTTTGGGAGCCATGGAAGCTACAAATTAGTCAAATGTGTGAATGCAGGACTAAGTCTCAGTGTCTAAAGCAGTCAAACTACCTCAGTCTGGAGATAAGCATCTTGACTGGTTAGTGTCAGCTATTAGTCACTCAGCTATCTTGTGTCTTGTGATAATAACTTTGCAGAGCTATAAATAAACACTCATATTACAGTGCTGAGGGTCCTTTCTCAACCAGGTGTATGGGCCACCACCTGACACAGCTCTTGTCTTCTTGTCTATTTTTTTCTCATTGCTGCCCTGTTTCTTTCCACGGTACAATGGATCACACTGAGACACTAAAAGATCCCTAGGGAAAGAAATTAAAAGATGTAAATAATTGAAAGAGAACAGGGTAATAGGCTACAATGGGGTGTATATTGACCACTGTTTTGGTTTATGTCTAGGTGTTCACCAAAAGTGTTATTCAATCATGGGAACAGTCTTCTAGAGTTTGTGATTGATTCCTAGTGCAATCCTGGGATTACGGGAATGAATGCTACATCTGACCTGGGGCAGACAGGCTGCATTCAATATAAGGGAGGGAAAGAGGCTCTCTGTCTCTCTCTGTCTCTGTCTCTCTCTCTGTCTCTCTCTCTGTCTCTCTCTCTCTCTCTCTCTCTCTCTCTCTCTCTCTCTCTCTCTCTCTCTCTTTGAACTGTTGTCACTTAGCCATGCCACCCTGTCTTGGAGCCAGCTGATTGAAGCCTGAAATTTCCACAAACTGTGAGCTAAACCTTTCCATCCTTAATTTTGTGTGTCAGGTATTTTGTCTCAGCAATGAGAAAAAGTAACTAAGGCAACCACAAGGACTATTATAGAAAGCTAATTTAAGTAGAAATTTGACCTATATTGAATCCACAATTTCTTTATAAACTATCCCCAGCAAAAATCCTCAGTGCCTACCTATTCAAGACCCCACCTGAAAATCCTTTTTATTATTTCCAGAGTAACTCCCCCAACTTCTTCTTTTGGTTTGTGAGTTCATTTATTAATGTTGAGAGATTATGGACTTAACATAACTGACATCTAAAAGGTCAGAGGTTTTTATTTTCCTGTAATGAAGGACTTTTTTAGGACATGAGATCATTCTGTATTTTATGTGTTTTTTTGTATAAACATATGCTTATATGTGACAAAAACTGTAGATTTGGTCATGTACCATCTGAGCAATTTATCATAAGTAAAATACATTTCAATAAAATATATTCAATTATATAACATTTTTCTTACCTTCATTAGCTCAATGTAATAAATATTTTAAATACTATGTGAATCATTGTTTTATTTTGGTCCTATAGTTTCATCTAAATAGGTGAACTACCTGTACCAAAAGATTTTTACCTTACAAAGCAGTTGTATTTAATTTTTTTTTTTTTTTTTTTTTTTTTTGTGGCTTGCTCAGCCCACGCTGGGGACTGCATGGCATGTGGTTCTGGGCCTCGATCCTTGGTCCCTGTGCATTTGATTAAGCTTGCCTAAAAAGGCACTTTAGACAGAGGAGCTATCTCACCAGCCCTCCAATGTTTTTCAACTAAAAGTTATTTCACACCAATCACACTAATGGTTATTTCATATAATATGTGTACACTGGATCTGAAAAGGTGTTTACCTGTTTTGAAATGTAAACTTTTCTGAAGTTTGACTTACACTTGAAGAAAAAAACAAAAGCAAAAAAAAAAAAAAACCTGGTATATAAAAAGATGTCTTGAAAGTTTTTATTCATTGTGTTTACATAAACAGTTCAATGATACTTCGGCTCTTGAACAATTCTGTTTTCACACAATTTCATTCACAAACAAAAGCATTCAAGAAAATTTTGCTTCTATTTGCAATCTCTGTGTTGGGTGGCAAATAGGACCCTGGCATCTTCCTCACACAACCACAAATACAGCTATTTTCCCAAAAATCATGAAAGTAATTAAGTTCATGAACCAAGGTACTACTATATTTGCATATAAATTTTACTTAATCTGAAGTGAGTAAATACTTTTCTGTGTTCACTTTGTAAAAGAAAAAACAAAAAAATTATATATGAAATAATATATTCAGATATTGTTGTTGAACACATTTGATATTTGCATGACTTATAATACTGAGTAATTTATCTACACAAATTTGCATAACTTTGCCAAAATATGGAAAACTGAATAAAATGTTTTTAAAATTTTAAATCTTTTCTTAAAATGTTTGAGGGATTTCAAGGCAACAAAATTGTCAGATGAAAAAATAAATTGAAGAAAAGAATAAAGAGCATTGGTAATGGCAACTATATAGATAAATACCTAAGATTCTTACTTAATTATTTAAATCTCACCATGAAGGGGGCCGGAGAGATAGCTCAGTAGAATAAGTGCTTGTCTGGCAAGCACAAGGGCCTGAGTTCAATCCCCGGTTTCTCCAAAAAAATATTAAAAAATGAAAATAAATAAATCTCATCATGTAATGACAAAATAGTGTAGATATAGTTACTGTAGCATTCCCTTTAAGAAACCAGAAATAAAGCACACAGCTCAGTGGTGCACTGCCTGCCTGGCAAGCATGAGGTTGTGAATTTAATTCTTGTGTTATGGTTTGTGTCTAGTTGTTTCCCCAAAGCCTGAAGCAGTCATGAGTTAATTAATGATCCCCAGTGCTGGGATTATGGGTGTGAGTGCTGGGATTATGGGTATGAGTACTACACCTGGCCTGGGGTTGTTAGCCTCAATTGCAACATAAGGACTTTTTCTCTGTAGCCCTTGTCGCCACTACTCCTCCAATTTGCTCTTGCTGTTTCACTGTTTTCTAGCATCATGAACTGCTAGTCTCCGCCATGTGTCATTCTCCCATGGAGCCAGCTAAATATGGACTGAAAACTACCTCTAACTGTGAGCTAAATAAACTTTTCCTTCCTTAATTTTGGGTGTTGGGTATTTTGTCCCAGCTATGAGAGAAGAGTAACAGACATCCTGGTACAAATAAAAAGAAACAAAAGGAAAAAAATTGATCCCAAACTAAGTAGATGAAAACATCAGGACCCGTGAGATAGTTCAGTGGATTGGGTGCCTGCTTAGGCAAGTGCAGTGACTGAGGTTCGATCTCTAGTACCACATGCTGCCTGCCCTAGCCCTTGTATGATGAGCCTAATTGAGTCCAGGCATGGTGGTGTACACCAGTAATCCCAGCACTGGAGAGGCTAAAAACAGGCAGGTCACTACAAGTCCAAGCTGCATAGTGAGACTCTGCCAAATACATAAATTAAAAAAAAGAATATGTCAAAGTGATGACCAGTGAAAAAGCAAAGAAAACACTAGAGGAAATTCAAGCAAGCGAAACAATTTTATTGAGATGATAGTGTTGATGAGGTCTTATACATTAAAGCAAAAATACAAGAGTGGAAACAGAAATTACTAATTATACCTAAAAATGTATGAAAAGGAAAAGACATAATTATTAATATGGTTCATCTCAGAATAACACTAACAATTTAAAATCTATCAATGTAATCAGAAGTATGTTTCATAAAAAGTTAATTATATGCTCATTACATAAACAAACCATTTCATTCCTAGGTATATTATAGATACATGAAAGCTTTTGTCTTTATAACAGCTAGTACGAGGATATTCACAGCAGCCTTGTTCTGTATGCCAAAATTTAAAAGTAACTTATATATCAGTTATGAGGTGAATGAACTATATTTTATTATATTCACATATTAAATATTAATAGCATGAAAATTAATGATATTGATAAAAAGAACTTTATAATTCTCACAAATTTGCTGAGTGAAAGAAGGAAAACAATAAAGAATACACATTGTATGGTTGCATTAATGTAAAATTTTACAATATTCAGCCTCATACCTGGTGATTATTAATCAAGTCCTAGCAATTCTGAGGTTATTGTAGGCATTTTCATTTGGTTTCCTGGATTGATTAGAGATAGCAATAAGATTTTCTATAAGTGGAACTTACAGTAAGATTATTTCCTGAGCTATTTATTATAAATAATAGTTTCCTGGTTAGATATTATAGAAGATAATTGGCCTCCTGGGATGATTTCTGTAGGAGAGCTCCATTTTTATATATAATCTGGCTATTTTCCATTTGTATATTCATTCTATCCATAGTAAATGAGTTCATGATGAAAGTTAAATATATGTAATATTAACATATAAGCAAATAACTGCAATTAGTAAAATGATGAAATTAATTTATGAATAAAATGTATGAAATAAAACAGAAAAAAGAATTATTAATATACAATAGGCAAGAGATGTTAATCTTTTGTTTTATTATGAGAATTTAATCAGTCACTTCAATTAGTTCACTTTAGTTCGGTTTCTTTCTCTTCTACATGTTAAGTAAACAAATGTAATACTTTTATCCAATCAGGATAGGAAGCTTCATTTTCATAGAATCATTTCTAGATATCTTGTTAGATATTTGTTCTTTCTGTGAACTGCAGTGTTGAAAAATACTTGAATACGTGGGCCTCAACCTTTTCCTTCTCTTGCATGGCAGCCATCCTGAGAGCAGCAAGTGCATCCAGCTGGAAGGATAGAAGAGAGATGCATGTGGAAAAGAGTTGAATTGTTCTATCTCAGTGTCCTAGCACCCTGGAGCTGAGGTTTTCTTAAACTGCATAAGTGAGAGTTCTGTTGAGATCTGAGGTCAAATTAAATCATTAAGCCTTAAGTGAGGTTGAATGAAAGTATTACCAAGGTCATAAGCAGTAGCATTAGGAAGAAGAAGAAGAAGAAGAAGAAGAAGAAGAAGAAGAAGAAGAAGAAGAAGAAGAAGAAGAAGAAGAAGAAGAAGAAGAAGAAGAAGAGGAA
>NW_004524627.1:2911280-2912509 GCF_000260255.1 Octodon degus | reverse complement strand
AAGAACAAGAAGAACAAGAAGAAGAACAAGAACAAGAAGAACAAGAACAAGAACAAGAAGAACAAGAACAAGAACAAGAAGAACAAGAACAAGAAAAACAAGAAGAACAAGAACAAGAACAAGAAGAACAAGAACAAGAACAAGAAGAACAAGAAGAAGAGCTTGAATTTAGTTACTCAGGGCTTGTATGTTATTGCTTTATGTTCTGATCACAGTTTCAACATCTGGCCATTTGACTGTCTAATCCAAAACAAGAAATTCATCTTTCCTAGGTATCATAGTCTACACCCAATAATATCAGAAGGAGAAATATTCTTTTAAGACCTCTCTCTTTATGCTGAGACCTGATTTATATTCTCATACCATTAAGGGTCCTGAAGGAACATTTATGCCAGCAAAAGAACAGAATGTTATCATAATTCCAAATTGACCTCTAAAGATTTGCACTAACAGTATTTGAACAGGATGTCATGTCTGCATCTTGTACTATGAATAACCACTATGAAGACAACAATATGCAGTGTATTAGACAAGATCAAGTGCGTTAAGGTTGCTACGGCCATAAACTATGCAGTGAAATAATTATTGAAACTGTTCGACTAATTGATTTTGAAACTCTCATTGCTATTTCTCAATAAAATTAATTTTAAAAAAGAAGCTATTAGATTAGATGCTGGGAGAGAAAAGGAGGCTGTGATTTCTAACTTCAGTACCAGAAAGTTGCTTTCTTATTTTTTTCCATAATTTTATTGAGAAACAAATAGCAGTGAGACAGTTTCAAACCAAATTGGTAGGGCAGTTTCAATAATTAACACATTGCATACATTCCTCCCAGAGGTTAATTGCTGTACAAGATGCGAACTTGATATCCTATCTACAAATACCATTAGAACAAATCACTCTATCCATTAAGAAAGTGTAACTATATATCTATCCTAACCACTTTGAATACACAGATACAAAATGGACATTCATCTGTATCCCTTTTTTTGGTTTTGAATATTATAGGTGTGTAAACTCAGCAAAATATTCTAAAATAGTCCAGTAGCCCATAATAGTATTGGGTCTTCTGCTTGACAGGCAATGTCAGAAATTGTTGACCTGAGTCTCCTATAGCTCAACATAACAGCATGGCTTTACTTCTTATACTTCATTTTTATACTTTTCTGCTGGATGGTTAAGACCAAGGTAAAGCAGGACCTATGCAGCAAGAGTTGTAGCTTTTGGGT
>NW_004524627.1:2871167-2911180 GCF_000260255.1 Octodon degus | reverse complement strand
TGGGTCTGAGAAGGTCAGTGAAATCCCCTCAGGATTTATCCTGAGATCCTGTACCTCAGATTGTAGAACCTTTGTCAGTGTCAGCCATGTGGATGAGTCAGGGCCATTGCTTGGCCAATGTGTTCCCTGTGAACAGCAAGTTGCTTTCACTTGCCCTGCCCCTACCCCTCACCTTCTCCTCCCTTCCCTAGGGTATCCCAAGGATTCCCACCATCCTCCCCAGTCCTATCTGAGCACATCCTCCTAGAAAGTGTGCCCAATTCCAAATTGTGAAGATTGTCCGTTGCCCTCACATCCAAAGTCATCCACCCTGACATGTGTTTCCTTGTTACTCTCCTTAAAACTAAGGAATCAAGTCTGCTTAATGGGACAGACACACACTCAAAAAAAAATTGACCTCTAAGAAAAAACATAGATAAACTTTCATCATCTCCATAATTTCCTGAAGCCCAGTAGTAATGTATGTGTGCATAAAGTGGTGAACAGACTAGCACTAGGCACAGATGTCTTTGCCATAAGGCTATAAATCTTTTTATATGTAATTTGCAATAAATTCTTTCTGTATTTCTGTATGGCATCTTTCTGTCCTGACTGAATTTTTATATCAAGACTAATTCCTTATTGCATCAAGGGGTGACTTAAAAAAAAGACAGATCAGAGAAAGAAAAAAAATGGGGTCACGTTATTAAATAAAACCATCTTTCAATCAATTAGTTTTTAAGCTATTAACTTACTGGGTGATTTGGTACACAACTAGAAAACAAGTACAGGAGAAAGTATTGCAATAACGACAACAAAACAAATTTAATCAAGTTTTAACTTTGGGCCTTATGACAGGATCTGGGATGTGAGGAGTAAAATCATCACAAAAACTTGAAAACTGTGACTCTATATAGTGGTAAAACAAGTGAAAAAACTTGCCTGGGGCAATAAGAATGACATAAAATGTACCAAAGCTTTGTTGGCTGATACAATAGCCACTAGCTGCAGGTGCTTTTGTTTGTTTGTTTGCTTGTTTGTTTATTTATTTATTTATTTTTGTATTTTAAAGGGAAGGGTTTACAGGGTGTTCATGGTCTCACTACTAGATTGGACTCATAATGATGTTTACTTGGGAGCCTGTTTACAACCTCCCAAGAGATGGGATTACAGACGTGTGCCACCACACCCTGTCTTAATTGTCATTTTAGCATGCCCCAAGGGCGAGGCCAACACTGAAGTTTGGGAATCGAACCCCCAGACCCTGAGCCTGCTTGCAGGTGCTTTAATCTGCTGAGCTATTTGTCTGGCCCTGCAAGTGCTTTTAGAGTTAAACTGATTTTAATTTAAAGTTTGATTTCCTGGTCATATTACCCACATGTCAATTGGATGATAATCTCATGGAGGAAATAGAAACCATTTTAAAGAGTGTGAGTGTATAACATTCTCATCTGTGTGATAATCCTTGACATTAAAGGAAGATTTAGATTTGAGCAAGTTCAGTGCAAAAAATTGAGAAACTGTAAAAAACAAAGTAAATATAGACAGCGTGTTGAAAGCATCCCCAGAATGTTCCTGACTGCATAGAATGAAATAACAAGAAAAAAAAAAGTAACTTAAACCACCAATCAATTTACAACCAGAAATTTTAGTGGCTCCAAGAATAATGTTGTAAAATAAATCTATGCAACACCTCTAGACTTTAATGTTCAATTATTAAAGTAAAACACAGTCAGGGGAAGAACAAAATCAAGATCTTACAAGACCTGCCATTAAGACTTTTAAAAGAACCAAAGTGGTGATATTAGGTTATGGGGTGCTGCAGCCTCCTTCTAGAGATGGTTTCTAGGTTTTCTTTGTCCTGACAAAAACTGATCAAAATAAGATAAAATGGTAGTGAGGTTTTGTATTTCTTAACAATACAAAAGGACTCAATAGAATTATGGGAAAAATACAAAAAGGAATATGCTCTGCAGAATGAATCTGGGCCAACTAAAAGTAGAAAAAGAAGTACATTCTCCTGGCTGGGAGTGAACCACTGGGAAGGAGAGAGCACAGCATCAAGAGCTCAGTGCTGGCTGTTTTTTGGGTCTTCCACTCCTAGGATAATGTCAGATGTAGACCGCCCTAAACAAATCCTGCTGGAATTCTAACAAGAAGAACTGAAAATAGCACTGTCTTGTTGCTTCCCCAGACAGGGCTTTGGGAACTATTTTGTTTACATGTCCTGGAAATTTGTAATTAACAGGTCATGCCCACTTCCTCATCCAAATTGTCACACCCTAATCCACTGCCTCATTGGCACCTATTAGGCTCTTGAAGTCATGTAATTAACTACGTTGAACCGTAAGAAGGTCATTGTGCAATGGCAAAAATAATCGTACCACTAACAGCTAAAAGCAGCAAAGTCTAGAGAGATCAAAGCATGTCTGACATGAATTGTGCATTTGGCTTTTGGTGCATAAAGTGGGATGTGATGCATCATGGGAAACAAATTTTGCTATATTAGGAAATGGAGCAATCTTACTTTTAAAATGGTGTTACAGTATTCAAATGCAAAAAGACCTCTGGATCCCCAACTTTCTGCAAGCACAAAGTAGTCTGAAAAGTTTCCCTGTGAGGCATTATTTTTTAAATTTCATTTAATTTAATTTTGAAGAGTAGAAAAAGAAGCAAAAATAAATAGAAAAAATACAGAAACAAGGTAACATACAACAATACATAAGTTACAGATTTTCAAAACAGGAATAGCTAATTAACAATAAGGTGTTATTTTTAATGAAATCACAGAAGCAGCAAAGGAAATTACAAAAGGAAGGACATTCACAACTTGTACCAAAGAGTTCTAGAGGCTGAAAAGACATCTCCAAGGAGTAGAACTAAGACTTACTGAGGATGACAGTCCCTGGTTGTAGGCCTGAAGAATTGGCAACACTTGCCTTGGCAGAACTTTACAGTTGTTAGTGGTGATTATTTCATTCTTTTTTAAAATAAAAATGATACTGTTTATTGCAATGTAACGGTCCTGGTCTTTTACTTTGATCTAGGGTTATTAGATAATTTGTCTTTTTGTCTCTTCTCCAGATCAAAGGAGCCACATCAGAAGAGATGCATTTGGGCTGTTAAAATCCTGATATCCTGAACTCTGAGCCTGAAGCAAAGTGGATGAAGTTTTAGAGATTCGAGGTGTTTCAGAGCGTACTTTAACAGAAAGAGTTGCACGCAGAGGTAGACTCTGACTAAGCAATTATACTGGTAATAAGCAATTATACTGATACTAACCTCTTGCGGTTAGTCATGTGGATATTTTAACCAGTTGAGGTCTACAAATGTGACACAAACAGCTCAACTCTGCTTGTAAACTTAGGCTTCCTTTCTTACAACTTCTGTGCCCAGGATTCTTAGTCAATAGATATTATTTGTTATCATATATACTGTACTATGTTCTGATAGTAATTCAACATGTAACATATTTATGTTTTCTAAGGATTAGTAGAATAGTATAATTTAAAATCTTAGGTCTATTTTAAATATTATATCATTTTAAGTATTTAAATCAGAATTTGGAAAAAAATAATAAAAAATAAGAATTTGGGGCATAGCCAGGCAGGCATGGTGATAGATGTCTATAATCTCAGCACTCAAGAGGCTGAGGCAGAAGGACTGCCAAGTTTGAGGACACCCTAGACTATATAGTGAGTCCAAAGCTAGCCTGAACTACATAGCAAGATCCTGCCTCAAAGAAAATAAATGGAAGTTGAGGTGTGCACTACCTTCCAAAGAGTTATCATTGATTCTTAACTTACCAAATCATCTGGACCTATGTGTGGATTTATTAATAAAGTAAGACTAAACCTGATTTTCAAACTCTCCTATTATAATGAAGGCATGGTTCTATTTGTTTACACTAGTGTAATTCTTATTCCACTGAATTTTAAAGCTCTGTAAAATTGAAATTTCATTTATAGTGCACTAAATTGTAATTCTTATAAATATTTTTATTGCATTGTCAAAAATCTTGTATCCTTAATGCATCATGTTTAATCAGTGAATTTCAACTATAATGCCTTATTTCATGTTATATGCTGTATTATTTTGTACCATGTCCATCCAAACTTCCAGAAAAGCAATGTGTTGTTTTTATCCCTTAAGAACAATTATTGTCTGCTCAAGTGTGCTTGGTCAATACAAATATCTTCATTTCACTATAAAAGAGCAGCTGCCTACCTTTTATTCTGCATCACTAGGAGAGCAGCAGACTGGTTAGTCGTGGCAATTCCAGGGAGAACACAACGTTATGCAGTACTGAAGCAGCCCAAACCTTGACTCGAAGTGGAGAACAGTAGGCTTTTGTGTCACTCCTTTTGATCTTGAAACTGAAACTATGATTTTTAAGAATGTTTAACTACTAAGAAGGTGTCATTTATGAATTTATTATAAAATATATTTCCTAGAGCATCAATAAGTAGATTAAAGACACCTCCAATTATTTCTCAGGCCATTACTGTTAAGCAGATACCAGTGTATAGCTGGAAAACTCATTTCACACATGAGCAATCTGAGGTGGTGGGAAGTTTGATGTTAATGCCAACCAGAAATAAAGCAATAAGACCAAGAGTGGAAGCAAAACTTTCTAATTGTCTCTAAAGCTCATATTCTCCTCTGGAAGAATTTAAAACCATTTTGTAAACTTAAATGTGATAGCCTCTAAAACTCATAGAGAAGCAAGTCATTTATCCACTATTCAGAACAGTATTTACAATGACAAGTTGCCTTGTGCAAAATATCAGGTGATAGAGTTAGAACTAAAACCAAGCATAAGCAGTTAGAGTTTTGACCTTTGAACAGTTTATTAATTTTATGACTGCAGAATCATTAGAGGATACTGATTTAAGAGATTAAAGAAAATGTGTCACAATGACATTCATTTAATTGTGATTGTGTCCTTATGTATTAAGAATGCAGAAATGCACATTTTCACCTGGACAGTCCTACCTGGTTTTAAATTAATCAATTGTGAATGTTTTTAAAGCTTTTTCTCTCTCTCTTTTTTTGGGGAGGGGCATAAAATTCAGATGGTAGTATGGAGAACTATTTATAAAAAAAAGCAGTGTGTTCCAGCTTACTTTAGGGACATGCTTTAAATCCTATCACCTTTTTGTTTTCCAGGCTTATTTTATAGGTCAAAGGTCAAAATCTAGCTATATGGTATTGCGTCTCACTCAATTTTGTTGTCTTTGTAGTTTATCCTTGTACCACTGTGACCAAGTGTTTGTGATGAGAAAGGTGAAGGCAATATCTTGTCAGCTATAACTAATTTTAGTATTTGTGTCACCGTAGCATTGAGAATCAGTTTCAAATGCTTTCTCTAAGGTAAAATAAATGGTTCATAACAAAAGTTACAAATAGAACCCAGATGCACATATTCCCATGGGAGCATTAACATTTATTTCAGTGTATTTTTATTAGTGCAGATGAATTTCATAAAATAGTGGGGTTTTTATTATTATTTTTAGTGCATTTAGTAAGGGTCTCACTACAAAGCTCAGACTTGTAGTGATCCTCCTCTTTTCAGCCTGCCCAGTGCAGGGATTACAAGTGTGCGCCACTACTCCAGGATTTGTTTGCCAACTCAGCATGCCCCAGGGGTGGGACCAGGGCAGCATGTGGTACCAGGGATCAAACTCTGGTCCCTGCACTCACCTAAGCAGGCACTTAGACCTCTGAACTCTCTTGCCACTCCTAAATATTGGGTTTAAGGTGGTATTTTCATATATATGCTTGTAACATTCATCCAGTGCTCCATTAGCCTTCCTTAAATCTTCCTCCGTTTTTCATTTGCTCCCTTTCTTTTGTTTAATAGTAGTCTTCCTGTATTTTCATCTTTTTTTAGGTCCCACACATAAGGGAAAAAACATGCAGTTCTCATTGGAGTGTAATTTATTTCAATTAATGTGATGCTCTCCAGTTCTATCAATTTTCCTGCAAATGTCATAATTTTATTCCTTATGGCTTAATGAAAATACATATTTATGTATTACATTTTCTTTACCCGTTCATCTGTCAAGAGGTATCTGAGCTGGTCCTATATCTGGGATATTGTGAATTGTGCCAGAAGAAAGCATATTTTTGTAGTATGCTAACTTTAATTTATTTGAAGGTATAGCACTGAATGGTACAACAGGGTCATGTGCAGTTCGAATTTTAGGTTTTCCTGAGGGCTTTCCAGACTGATCCATAGTGAATGTGCACATACATGTTCTCAACAGTAGCATAGAAGGGCTCCTTTCATGCACACTCGAGACAGCATGAAAGCCATTCTCTCTGGGGTGAGGTGGGATCTCAGTGTAGTTGCGATCTTCATGCCCCTAACACCTACAAATGTTGGTGATAATTTCAAATGCTCATAACTCTTTTAACCGCTTAGTTTTTCAGAGCTGTATGTTCAATTCATTTGCCTATCTATTGCCTAGGTTGTGTATTTTGTTCAGTTCTTTATACATTGTAAATATCAGTCTTCTGTGGGAAAAGTAGCTGGCAAAGATACTGTCCTATTCTACAGGGCCTCTCTTTTCTCTGTTGATCCTTTCCTTTTCCATGAAGAAGCTTTTTTATTTGATGGAGTCTCATTTGTTGATTCTTGCTACTATTCCTGCGCTACTGAAGTCCTGTTTAAGAAGCATTTGTCTGTGCATGGCAGCATTTAACTGAAATGCCTTGTGGGAGCACTGCAGGGGACCAGCAGCATTTCAAATGATTTATCTAAATTAGACAATGACAAGGCACAACATACATGATTTCTAAGTCTTTTGCATTCTTTATAGTTTTATTTATGTATTAGGAATGTCTATTAGGACATTTAAGCTAGAAAACAAAGTTTACATGAAGCATACACAAACAAAAAAAATTGTGACATACCTCTTATTACTGATCAAATAGCATTTAGTAGTGAATATATATTTTACAAAAACAATGGTTTGAATACAAGACCTTGGGTATCTCCATTTTCCCTGATAGTTGCCTCCCTTCAGTTCAATTGATCAAATAGTGTCCATGCAAATCCCTATGTTAGTTGCCGTAAGATTGTACTGCCTAATGTACTAGCATCAAGCAGCTATTAAGCGCTTAAAGTATAACTAGTACAAAATCTAATTTAAGTATTTCTATCTTAATTAGTTATCATCTAAAAATCAGAGCAGTGAATCTTTTTTTTCTAGTGAAAACAACTATTATTTTGTAGGGATACTTTTTCCATTAACTATTATACCATATTAGCTATTGTTATGATGCCTAGATCTCTGCACCGTGTCCATCATTAGATATAGTCTCATTACTAATGCACTCAGTTGCAATGCACTGATTAATTTCAAGTTAATTTCTGGCTAACTGTTCAGGAAATCTGACAATGTCTTTATCTGGGTATTGTGTACAAACGGTATGAGTTATAGTTGGGTAAATTGTAATGGTAATCGAATTGAAATATGTGTGGGGTTATTATAATATAATTGCAGTATTTTTCTACTTTAGGCAATGAGAATAGACATTTTTAAAGTGGAAGCAAGTGCTGAAGTTCAATCAAGTAGAGATGCAGAAAGTAGTTTCTGCTACAAATTTAATAATGAATGAAAATTGTCAGTTGCTCAGGAAGAGCAAAGAAAAATGTTGTAATTGTGAAAAAACATCAATGTGAATAGCCTTAAGACATTTTCAGCAATAGTGATTAAATAAAATATATTCTACCATCAGAAAGAATGAATGAGAATCATCACCTGAAATTGGAAGTAAATTTTATTTTTTAAAATTTATTTATTAATTTTTGCAGCACCAATGATTGAACTCAGGACCCTGTGCTTGCCAGGCAAGTGCTTATTCTAGTGAGCTATCTCCCCTGGCCTGGAAGGACATTTTAACAAAAGAATTTTAATTGATTTAATAAGTTCTAGCTTGATAACTTTGCCCCATTATAAAATTGTTTCTTGATTGGAAAATTGAAATATGTTTGTAAATAAGGACCAGAATATATAGTAGGCTTTGTGAAATAGGAAGAAAATGTTCAACTGGGAATGGGACAAAGGAAAGGGGGAAGGAGAAAGGAAGGAGGTAAAAAGAAACAATAAAAAAAGATAAAAAAATAAAAACTTTTGTAAGTAAAAAGGACTGAAGAGAGGGTAAGGGAATGTGGGGAAAAGAGGAATTGAGATAAGTCACATAAAGGCTCAAAGTCCCCATGACAGAAGTGATAATTATGTATATTTAAAATAAACAAATATACTTAAGAAAAATATGAGTGGCATTTCCAATCTGACTAAATAGGCAATTGATTAGGTAATTAATTTTGACAATTGCCTGAATAGGCAACAGGCATGTGGTAATCTGCAAAAGAGCTCTGTTTTAAAATATAGTAAAATCCAGAAGGTAGATGAAAATACAATATTTAATAGGAAACAGTTCAGTACTGGACACTTACAATGGGAATTTATTGATCAGTTTTCATATGATGAAAACTGAATAGTGAAGACAAAATTGTCTTCATAGGAGAAATTATTAAGACAAAATAGAAGAAAGCAGGTTGATTTTCAGGAATGCATTTATTTGTGAAGAAAACAAAATAGGGCATCAGTTCTTTTAGGCCTGGGGCTATTGAAATGAAAGAAAGAGAGAAAAAGATAGAGTGGTAAGAGGTAAATAGAACGAAAACTTTTAAAAAGAGACTATAGGTAAAAGTGAAATCTTGAAAAAAAATATCTGATAAGATCAAAGCACACAAACAACAGTAAAAACAATGAACTTGTAAATCATAGTCATTACTGATAACTTATCTCTTTGATATTTTCTAAAGAAAATGAGTCTGTTCTTTTCTGGCTTGGAAGGGTAGCTATGAACAAAGGAAATCCAAGTCATGGTGAGTTTATAAAATCCAGAGGTTTACATGGAAATTTCCTAACTTGCTAACTTATTGATATGGAGTTCCTTTTTTTTCCCTTGTTTTTTGAGACAGGGTCTTGTTATGTATTCTTTCAGGCTGTCTTTGAAGTTATGATCCTCTTGTCTCAGTCTGGTAAGTGCTGGAATTAGAGGGATAAGGAACTCTTAAAGGGATAATAATTAACAGTTATTTAAGAAATTCACAATTCTTAATAACAATCAGGTTTATCATTAGTAATACTATAAAAATATATGTAGATATACATGTTTCCTAGATTTATATATGTAAAATTGAAGTTTTTAAAGTATAGTTTTCCTGAATTAGTCACTGCCACCCACTTTGTGTAAGATTTTACATCCCCATCAATCTATGGGTGTTAGTTACCTATGCTATGTTGCTATGCTAATGCAAAAATAATATCATAAACCGATTCAAAACATGTCCTAAGAGAGCAACATGCTTTTATTACTTATATCTCCCTCTGAATTATTTTTTTAAGTCAGACTTGATTTATCTTGGTTCAGATCATTAGTGCATCCATAGGACCTAAGAAATTGACTGTAGTTGACTGGTTCTGGGTCCTGCATGAGTGAACCACCTTTCTCAGAATATGACAGGATAGAGGGAACAGAGGAAAGGTGTTAAAGCCTCGACATGTTTTATTTTTTATTTATTTATTTATTTTTTTTTTAAAGAGGAGAGTAGTTCCTCCTTATTTATTTATTTATTTTTTTATTTGGGTGTGTGTGTGGCCAGCTCAGCCCACCAGGGGGCAGGGCTGGCTGGCATGTGGTGCTGGGGGATTGAACCGCGGTCCCTTTGCTTTTGTTAAGCTTGTTCTAAGTAGGTGCTTTAGACCACTGAGCCATCTCACCAGCCCACTCGACATGTTTTAATGGGGTACCATCACACTACCAGCTGAGAGTCCAAAGTCAGTTACAAACAAGACTAGCCCACATGTAAACAACAGTGAAATAATCTCTATATAGGAAAATTGAGAATTCAGAAAGCATTTTGAAAACTGTGGGCACCTGAAGGGTAAAAACTGCAAAAACTTATGTGAGCCATCTGCCATACATCATTTTCTTTGCCAGTTTTGTTGGAGGAGACTCTTCTTGCCTTAGTATCTTGTTTGATCGTGTGACTTGCTTTAGCCAATGTATTATATGAACATAAATGCTGAATATCTCTTTTTAAAAGCCACTGTTTGTCTTATGCACCCTCTCGATCTTTTTACCACAAGATCAAGTCATTGGTGGGTGTTGCTTATTAGATGCAATGCTGTTATTAAAAGGTAAATGGAAAGTTCTACAACTAATTTTATCTACTAATCTATAATAAACTTTTTAATTCATTGTAAGTAACCTAGGTATAATCTGGCTTTTTTAAATTTTCTTTTTTTCACCACAATACTATCTTTCATAAACTATTTAAAAGTGTTATTTAAATTTTTATGTTCCTATATATAATATGTTCAAACCAACATTCAATAGTATACCTTTTTCATATAATAAAGTGCTGTCATACAACAAATATTAGAATTCTGTGTCACAATGTAATTTGTCCTAGAAGAAGCTAAAATATAACATGAGATGAGCCTTCTGGATTTTCCTCCCGACAAATTACCTTTCTGTGTTTTGTTTCTTTCTGTTTGTACCTTCAGGACTATTGAAGCCTTGTTGAGCAAGGAACCAGCTGACCTAAGAATCAGAGTGACAAATTCTACATGGAGAATAAAACATGAAAACAGAAAGAAGCCATTCTGAGAACCAACATTTACTAAAGGCAGTTTAGAAAATCAAATGAGATTGCTATGAAAATAATAATAGATGTCTTAAGAGTGAAACAAAATAGTCTGCTTATTGCTGTTGCTATATTACATGTGGAAATTATTTTCTTTGTTTTTCAGAGGTGTATATGATTAAGAATAGAAGTGCAACTTACAGCATCTTATTATGAATTCATGAAGAAAATATTCTCAAGAAATGCCTACTAATAATGTTTTTTTTTTGTTTTTTTTTGTTTTTTTTTTTTGGCAGAACCGGGGATTGAACTCAGGCCCTTGCGCTTGCCAGGGAAGCGCTTATTCCACTGAGCCATTTCCCCGGCCCAATGGTTTTGATAAAGAGAAAATATGAGACACTTGCTGGAGAAGCTGGAAAATAACAAGTTGCATGTAAGAATCTAGCTTGTTTCAGATACTGACTTGTGAAGATTAAATATCAGAAAAACAATCTTTTCTGATTGTATACTTTAAAATTTATTTTCTCAAATATTTTGAATCATAACTTTGTAATGTTATAAAGGGACGAGGGAGAAATAGAAATGTTATAACTAGAAGAACAAACAGATACTAGGATGAAAATAACAAAGCATATTGGTGCAACTCTTCCTCCATCATTGTTTCCCTGCTTATTATCCTGTCTTGAAAGGATAAGACAGACTCACTTGAAAGCTATTGTAGGTTCAAGTTAAAGTAAAATGAGTCCCTGAAAGTGAGCATGTTGAGATATGTTTATTTTATTGTGTTAATTTAAAATTCTCTAGAGTCCTGAGGGTTCTTTATAAATCTTGAAAAATTATGGTGGTAATGTATACCTCATTCATAATTGATAAAAATTCATATATTTATGGATTTCAGAATATTTAGACTACAAAGATATGAATTCCTTTTGATCAAGAAGAATTTGTTAAGAATCAGTTACTTGCTTACTAACCTTCCCTCAACTTGCTGTTTGAGTACCAGTTGTGGTCAAATCACTTTCTAGTATTTGTTCTACAGGCAGCAATGTATATTTGGAAGGAAAGTAGGTACCTATTTATATGCTATTCATAGAGGATTTTTTTTCCATTTGAACAACTTCTCAGTGAGAAAAAGCAAAAAGAATATGAAGATTTATATAATATTAGTGTGTTACCCTAAAGAAAAAAGGTAAAAATTAGCTACTACAGAAGCAGCTTTGCTCCAGGGACACATTTCAAAAAATCTCTACAAAGTAATTTTGTCCACTTTACTTCACACAGAAGTTACAGAAAGAGATCTGGGGCTGGGGAAATAGCTCAGGGGACTAAGCACTTGCTTAGACAAGAGCAGGGACCGGGGTTTGATCCCCTACACGACATGCTGAGCCAGCCCTGTCCTTGGGTGGGCTGAGCCAGCTGAAATGGGGCATAGTAGACCAGGCTTGTAATCCCAGCACTAGGGAGGCTGAGAACAGGAGGATCATTGTGAATCTGAGCTGTGTAGTGAGACCCTGTATCAAATCAATCAATCAATCAAAATAATAAGAGTGCAGGAAATCTGTCTACACATTGAAGACCAAAGAATCCAGCAGAAAAATTGGAATCTAATATCATGCATGAGTCTACTGAAAACCTATAGTTCTTAATAATGCCTCCCAGAAGTCCAACTGGACCTAGAGCCCACCACAGTGGCTCCTTCAGGCCCACTTCATGGGTCTGCACTGGTAAGGCTCAAAGGAAAGTGGTAGAAGCTAGAAGGTCTGTACCAGCAGCATAAAGGATCTGCGCTAGCAGGCTGAGGCATCTGAACTACAGCCAGGAAGCAATGCTCAAGGTAAGAAGCAGAGCTCCCCCAAATGTACCGCCCATCCTGAGCAAGAGTGACGTACAGAGCTCCTCCAGCAGTGAGGAACTCTGAGTTCCCATAAGGAAAACCAACATGACAAGTTTCTCCAGGAGACTGAGCTGTGCTCCATCTTTCTCTCTAGAGCTGGGAATCCATGCTCAACGTGAGAACCAGAACTCCCCCAAAGGGAACTGTAGTGATTCTCAGTGACAAAAGGGTCCTGAGCTCCTCCTCTGATGAGAACTAAGTTCACCAGGAAAGCCAGAGTGACAAGGTCTTCCAGGAGAATATCCCAAGAGAACCAGCAGCTTCCCGAAGCTTCCAACAGGTCCAAATTCTCCAAAAAGTGTCTCTAATAGTCTCTCTATAGATTCTCTAGTTCTGCCTCTTGTGCTGCTGGCAACAATCCTCAGGTGGGCCTCCCACACCCAGAATCTTGCTAGTTTAGTTCAGCTGGGTGTAACAAGTTGGCCACCAGTTGGCAACCCACTGCTCACAGATGACTTAGCAATTTGGTGGGGTTTGAACTTTATTGAACAGTTGTGCTTATAAAGTGGGGGGAAAATGTAGAAAGCCAAAAGTGCATCTTAATCACATCACTGTGCAGTTATGACTCTGTCAATTGCCTTATTTATTAACAATCATTTCTGACATGTATTGTTTAACATGCATTCCATTTTGTCAGGTACAAAATATTGATTTTTATTGTTTTATGAGCTATAACTCTACATTTATTCCTAAATCTCTTAAGAGGAATTAAAATAATGCTTTCAGAGATAACTCAATGAATATGTACATCTAGTAGTCTACAATGATAAAACTCCAGAAAATATAATTCAATAAAACACATTCCCATGATAATTTTCTTCTGTCATGGTTCAGGAATATTTTCATTAAAATAATTAAGCACTTTTAGATCAGACCACTGAAACTGGAGTTTACATAACAATTGTTGTACATAAGGATAATTAACTTTATAAAGCTTTCTAAGATAGATAAATGAATCTGCTGCTGGAAAAACAAAAGAGGATGGAGGAAAGGGGAAAAAGAACAGACACATGTTAGGCACATGTACCAACCCCATACAGTGAGCATAATTATTATGTATTGCAAACATGTACTAATAAAAGCAAAAAAGTAATAAAAATAAAAACCAAATGATTTCTTTTTATATTTCACATTGTCATAATGTCATATTCTTGAATTTTTAGAAGCAATGCACAAATTGTCAGAACAATTTTCTTTTTTCTTACATGTCTTTGGTCTTGTGATTATTATTTAGCTTATTTGGTGGATGTTATTTTTTTGTAAGGTGAAATGGACATAACCTAAATGTTACCTAATAAGACCTTAAGCAATTAGTTCAGTGGCTGGTATCTAATAGTCACTAAATAATTAAAACTTGGTAACTGAGTAAAGAAGTGAGGACCTGAAGGCTGGTGACACCATGAGGCAGAAAGCCGAGCAAGAGTGGAACCATTGCATTTTTACTAGGGAGATAGAATTCGAGGATAGTCTTGAAGCCTGCACAAGAAAAGGAAAAGTATGGGAAAAGTTATACTAATATTGTTTGTACAAGTAGCACCAAAAGTCCTTAACAATCCACTAATTAATCAAATCCAGCAATATACCAACAATGATGATGCCATATATGGTCATATGCAGTTCTTCCCAGAAATACAGTTAGTTAAACATTCCTGTAATAATTTAACATTAAGGACTGTCCTGCTTCAAGGTTGTATATGGTAAGATTTTTGGACTTATGTGCAAGCATGAGAAGTATAGAATTCTTTATCCTATTTTTAAAATATAATCTAATTTTTAAATGTTTTTTATCATATCATGTAGGGACTTAAAGTTCAACATATCAATACTTGATGAAAAATACCTGTTCCTTATTATGCCTAAGATGTTTGAAATGCAGTGAGATAGTGAGGTTAAGCTTTATAGCCTAAATTGTTTGATAATAACAATAAGCTTGTCTTCTGGATGGTTAACAACCTAAGTTTGCAGACTAAAATTAGAGGAAAAGGAGGGCTACAAGGAAAGCCAACATTTTGGCCCTAGCCTTCTAAGGTCAATTAAGACTCAGGACATATGAGAACTTGTACTGTAACGTCATGTACCTCAGTAGTGTCCCAAATTTTCTGATCAAGAAGATTATGGGGCCAAAGAGCAAAGTGATCGATGATGTAGAGTGTGCCTAAGGAGAGTCACATGGGGAGAAGACACTCTCTCAGGCTTTCACAGAGACCACATTGGCCAAGCATTGGCCATGACTCATCCACATGGCTGCACTGACAAAGGTTCTACAATCTGAGGTATAGGATCTCAGGATAAATCCTGAGGGCATTTCACTGACCTTCTCAGACCAAAAAGCTACAACTCTTTTGCACAGGTCCTGCTTTACCTTGGTCTTAACCATCCAGTAGAAAAGTATGAAGATGAAATATAGGAAGTAAAGCCATGCTGTTATGTTGAGCTGTGGGGGACTCAGGTCAATAATTTCTGACATTGCCAGTTAAACAGAAGACCCAATGATATTATGGGCTACTGGACTCTTTTAGAATATTTTGCTGAGTTTACATACCTATAATATTCAATAACGGAACTTAGAAAAAATGGGGTATACCGATGAATGTCCATTTTGTATCTGTGTATTCAAAGTGGTTAGGATAGATATATGGTTGCATTCTCTTAATGAATAGAATGATTTGTTCTAATGGTGTTTGTAAATAGGATCTCAAGTCTGCATCTTGTACAGCAATTAACCACTAAGAAGAATATATGCAGTATATTATTTGTTGAAACTGTACTTCCGATTTGATTTGAAACTCTCATTGCTATCTGTTTATCAATAAAATTTTGAAAAAAATAATTTAACATTAAGGAATTTACCATTTTAGCAAAATAAAGAGCAAAAATTATATGCTTATCTATAGTCATGATGAAAAAATACATGAAAATATTTGACTGTCAATTATCATTATTAAAAAAAATAGTCTCAAAACCTGCAACTGGGCCAAGCACATAGCTCAATGGCACAGTGCCTGCCTGGCAAGCACAAGGTGATAAGTTCAATTCCCAAGATTAAAAAAAAAAGATGCAGTTAGCACTACACTAACATTGAACAAAAAAATCTTCCATGATTGGGAATAAATTTTTACTCTCATGTTCTATTTAGCGTTCTATTGAAAATTCTGTTTTGTTCAATTAGCCAAGAAAACAAAAGGCATAAAGTTATAAATAAAGGCTAGGGAGACAGATCAGCAGCAAAAGTGCCTGCCTGGTAAGTACAGGGTCTCAGGTTCAATCCTTGGCACCACACACACACACACACACACACACACACGCACACACGCACGCACGCACACACACATGTTTATAAATAAAAAGATTTTTTTCAACTGAAATCATGAGAGTAATGCTTGGTTTTACTGTATTATCTATTTTATGGGGTTTTTTTGTACTGGAAATTGAACTGAGGATCTTGTGCTTGCCAGGCAGGCACTTATGCCACTGAAGTGTATCCCCAGCTGTATTGCCTATTGATGAATAATATCCTATGCAAATAGCCTGTCTGTATTTAATAATAGTAATACCATAGAAGAGGAGATCCCTATTTAGCCTAATTTACATCATCATAATTCCTTAATTCATTCTATACATACTTTGCTGTTCCAGGTAAATGATTGTGGAAATTCTCTATCAGTATAATTCAAATTGTATTATATTTTTCTTTCCTGAAAAAGATCAAATGATTAGAGTCTTAGGTAGTAATCAAGGTTTAGTTTAAATAGTAATGAATTAAACAGCAGTGGCTCATGTACATGTTAGGAGAAAAGGGCAGGCGTGGTTATTAAGCTATATACCATGGTTAATATAAGTCAAGTATACTCCAGTTCTTTCCATATCCATCCTGTTTGAGTGCTGTTCTAGAGCTCAGATTTTCTCTTGTCATCATTCAACAAGAATTCCTCTAAGAGTCATTCTAGGTTTTTCCATAAACTAGGAAGATTCACTTAAGATCTGTAATGAATCATATCATTACATAATTCCTCATATTAGCAAGTTGAAGGAAGAACATAGTATTACTCAAATAGATTAATCAGAGGCATTTAAATTATAACTGGAAATATTGTGAAGAAATTTTAAAAATTTATTACAGCAATGGACACACAATCATTGAGTCCCTCTCAAAATACTTCCCCTTGCTTTGAACACACTTGTCCCTTCACTCTTGCCCCTTTCTGATACAGTTCTGGAAGTTCTCTTCCATCAGTGTCTTTAGATGAGCTGCTGTGGCTGCCTTAATGTCTCGAGTCAGCTCAAACTATTTGCTTCATGATCTTTTTTGATTTGTAGAAGAGCCTATTGCTTCATAGTGCCAGACCTGGTGAATAAGCCTTTTTTAAATAATTTTATTGAGAAACAAATAGCAATGAGACAGTTTCAAAACCAGTCAGTAGGACAGTTTCAATAATAAATACATTGCACATTGTTGTCTCTGTGGTTATTCATTTTACAAGATGTAGACATGACATCCCATCCACAAACACTATTAGAACAAATTTTGAATTAAGAGAATGTAGCTGTATATCTATCCTAACTATTTTGATTATACAGATACAAAAAGGTCATTCATTTGTATCTCCTTTTTTTGTTTAGTTTTGTCAGAGAAGGGTATTCCATTGTCATTTAAATATTGTAGGTGCGTGAATTCAGCAAAATATTCCAATATAGTCCAGTAGTCCAAATACTAGTGGGTCATCCACAGGGCTAGCAATGTCAGAAGTTGTTGACCTGAGCCATTTACAGCCCAGCATACCAACATAGCTTTATCCTTATACCTCGTTTTTACACCTTTGTGCTGGATGTTAAGATCAAGATAAAGCAAGACATATATAACAAGAAATGTAACTTTTGGATCTGATAAGGTCAGTGAAATCCCCTCAGCATTTATCCTGAAACCCTGTACCGTACTTTGTAGATCCTTTGTCAGTGTCAGCCATGTGGCTGAGTCATGGCTATTGCTTGACCAATTTGCTCTCTGTGAAAGCCTGAGAGAATGTTTTCTCTCCATGGAACTCTCTTTAGGCACGCTTTACATCATTGATCACATTCCTCTGCGACCCCATAATCTCCTTGATCAGAAAATTTGGGATACAACTGAGTTACATGATGTTACAGTACAGGTTCTCCTATGTCCTGCATCTTCACTGACCATGAAAGACTAGGGCCAAAATGTTGGCTGACTTTCCAGCCCTTCTTCTTCTCTAATTTTTGGTCTGCAAACTTAGGTTGTTAACCCTTCAGAAGAGAAACTTATTATTACCCTACAACATATACAGTTGGGTTTAACCTACCTATCTGTCTGAATATCAAACTTCTTAGGCATAACATGGAACAGGTATTTTCCATCAAATATTGATATGTTAAGCTTTCCCTACAGAATATGAAGAAAAAGATTAAAAAATAAAAAAATTTTAAAATATGAATAAATACATATTTTTGCACAGAAATTTAGAAATCTAAGCATATACAACATTGGAGCAGGACAGTCCTGTGACTTTTTTTCTTGTCTCTATTTTTCATTTACTATCTTTTTTTTAAACAGACATTTACTTGAGAGACAGCATGGCAATAGTTGTTGAATGAGGGTGCATCATAACCTTTTCATGAACTTCCTTTTTCACTGGAAGGCAATCAGAAATAGTACTGACTATATTTTTAGTCATACCTCTTTATTATTTTAAAGAAAAGAAAAAAATGACAACAATGGTATAAATTTCAAAATAAGATTGTAAGAGAATAACAGTGACTCGTATATTATGTATTTTTGTATTCCAAGTAGTTGCTCATATTACAAGACATAGGCATAAAAATTGGTCAAATAATAAAGTCATAAAACTTTCATTTCAATCAACTAATAGGATTTAGTACTATAACTATTTTAACTATCTTGTGTACATGCATATGTGTGTGTGTGTGTGTGTGTAGTTTTTCCATTTCTCTTCCTTCTTTTCTCCTTGCTCACTTTCCAGCTTCTCTTTCCCTTTGAGTAGTTTCTTCCCATTTCACAATATCTATTGTACAGTTTGCATCTTATTTACTTTTTCAGTTTCTTGCACTAGGGAGAAAATACAATGTTTACATATGTGAGAAATTTATTTCACCGATAAATATGGTCATAGATTACATCAATTTCCTTATAAATGTCTCAGGTTTATTTTTCTATCAAGTTGATTAGTATAGAATAAAAATACATCTTTATTATCTATTCTGTGGTTGATGGGCATTTAGGTTGTTTCCAAGATTTAGCTATTATAAATTGTGTTTTTTAACATGAGTGCATAAATACCCATGTGATATGATGTTTTTAGTTCTTCTGGGACAATATCCAGAAGGGGAATAGTTGGTCAAATCGTATATTTAATCCTAGATTTTGAGGAATTTCTTTCTTTCTTTCTATCTTTCTTTCTTTCTTTCTTTCTTTCTTTTTTTTTTTTTTTTGCATTTGTAGGGAAGGGTCTACAGGGTATTCAGGGTCTCACTACTAGATTGGACTCATAGTGATCTGCCTGTTTACAGCCTCCCATGAGCTGGGATTACAGGCATGTGCCACCATGCCCAGTCTCAGCCCAGTCTGGGAGAGGGGCTGGCACAGCAGGCCTGGGGATTAATACCTCGGCCCCTGCTCCTGCTTGCAGGCATTTTAATCTGCTGAGCTATTTGGCCGGCCCTGATTTTGAGGAATTTCCACATTGATTTTCTCAGTGGTTATACTAATCTACACTGCCACCAACAGTAGAGAAAGGTTCTCTTTTTCCACGGTCTTTCTAGCATTTGTTATTGGTTGCCTTCTTGATGATAGCTATTCTCTTTGGGGTAAGATGGAATTTCAGTGTTGATTTAATTTGATTTATTGAAACAAATGATGTTGAAAACTTTTTTTAACATATTTATTTGCTATTTGTATTTCTTCATCTGATTAGAGTGGATTCATCTCCGTGGCACATTTTTGGATTGGGTCTTTGAATATGGGATTGGGTCTGATTTTTTTTTTCAATTCTTTATATGTTCTAGATGTAAGTTCTTTGTCTGAGGGACAGTTAAATAAAATTTTTCCCACTCTTTGGGTTGTCTTTTCATTTTGCTGGCCTTTTTTTACATGTGCAAAACTTTTTTTAAAAGATGAGAACCCAGTTGCTGATTCTTTGAAGTGTTTCCTGTAAAGTTTGGGTATTGTTCGCAAAGTGTATGTCTTCAAGATTTCTACCTACTTTCTCTTCTAGTAGATATAGTGTTAATGTTTTAATTTTTAGATCTTTGATATACTTGGGCTTTACTTTAGTGCATGGTGATAGACATTAGTCTAGTTTTAGTCTTTGACATGTAGAAAGCCAGTTTTTCCAGCACCATTTGTTAAAGAGGCTTTCTTTCAGTGATCATATTTGGCCCCTTTGTCGAAGAAAAGGTGAATGAGTATTTGTAGTTGTCTGCATCCTCTAATCTATTGTACTGATTCTCAGATTTTTTTTCCTCTTTTTCCTTTCTTTTTTTTTCTTTTTTTTATGTGTGTCTTTAGGACAGGTACTACAGGTCTACAGGGTCTTACTGCGTAGATTGGACTCATAGTGATCCTCTAGTTTACAGCCCCCCAAGTACTAGGATTGCAGGCAGGGCCACCACACCCAGTCTCAGTGGCCATCTCAGCACACCCCATGAGTGGGGCCAGGAGAGCAGACCCAGGATCAAACCTCTGACCCCTGAGTCTACCTAAGCAGATGCATTAATCCATTGAGATATTTGGCCAGCCCCCCCCCCTTTTTTTTAAGTATCATACTGATTTTGTCACAGTGATTTTCAGGATAATTTAAAGTCAAGGGTTGTGATGTTTCTTGCCTTTTCTTTGTTGCCCAGAATTGTCTTTGTTATTCTTGGCTTCTCCTGGTTCCAAATGAATAATTGGAATGTTTACTCTATATCTGTGATGCCTGCTAATGTATTTTGATTGAGATTGCACCAAATATGTATAACTGTCCCATTTTTACAATGTTAGATTTTCCTATCATAAGCAAGGGCTATCTTTCCTTTCTAATATCCTCTTTGACCTCCTTTTTTGGAGTATTGTGATTTTTAATGTGTAGATAGTTTACTTCCTCAGATTGATTCATAAGTATTTATTTTTCTTTTTTGTGGGGGCTGTTATTGTGAAGGATGTGGTTTCCTTAATTTCTTTCTCAATGAATTTGTTATTTGTGTACAGGATTACTATTGATTATTGAGGGTAGACTTTGTATCCAGCTACACAATTGAATTTGGTTATTAACTTTCTTTTTTTGGCATATTTATTTATTTAGTACAGGATCTTGCTATGCAGCCTGGACTCATAGTGATCTCCTCCTGCCTCAGCCTCCCCAGCACTGGGATTACAGGCATGCACCACCATGCCCAGTTTTGGTGGCCGTCATGGCATGCGGTACCAGGGATCAAATACAGGTCCTTGTGTTTGCTAGGCCAGTTCTTGGACCACTGAACTATCTCTAGCCTTTTTTTTTGGTAAATTTATAAATACATTTTCAATCTCATTGACTGACATTTGGTTACTGAGAAATTTTATATCCTCTTGATTCAGCTTTGTATCTAGGGATATTTCCTTTTCTTCTGTGTCTTCCATCCTATGAAAGTAAGTTTTGTAAAGTAAGCACTGATGATCTACTGAATTTCCACAGAATCTTCAGTGATTTCACCCTTCTCATCCCTCAGTGCATGAATTTGAATCTTTTCTTTCCTTTTTGATAAGGTTGGCTAAAGGTTTATCAATTTTATTTGTTCATTCTAAGACATATCTCTGATTCATTAAATCTTTGCATTATTTTATTGGTCTCTATTGTATTTATTTATGCTTTCATCTTTAAAATTTTCTCTCTTGTATTGTCTTTGGGTTTGTCTTCCTCTTCTTTTTCTAGAAGTTTGAGGTGTAATATTAGCCTGTCATTGTGCACATTATGTTTTCCTGATGTGCGACTTCACTGCTATAAATTTCCCTGTTAGGACTACTTTCATTGCATTGTAAAAGTTCCAGTTGTACATGCATTCTCATTTAGTTGTAGATAAAGTTTAACTTCTTCCTTTACTTAATTGTGACTCATTTGATTTTTAGGAGGGTGCCATTTAATTCCCAGCTTTTATGGAGTTTTTGTGGTTTCTTTTCTATTAATTTCCAGTTTCATTGCAATATGGTTAGATAATATGCATGGTATAATTTCACTAGCTTTGCATTTACTTAAGCATGTTCTATGTGCTAGTATATGGTCTACTTTAGAAACATCCTATGTGCAGTTGAGAAGAATGTGTATTTTCATGTTGGGTGATACTTAGTAGAGATTAACTAAGTCCGTTTGTATGCAGGTTTGGCATAGTTGAGTTATTTCTTTGTTCATTTATTGTCTGCTTGATTTATCTATTTGTAGTACGAGATATTAAGGTCTTCCGTTACAATTGCATTATTGCTTATTTGGTTTTTCATGTCTATTAATATTTCTTATATAGTTTGTTGCTCCTGTATTTGGTACACACACACACACACACACACACACACGCACGCACACACACACATATATGACTGTTATCTCCTCCTCTCAATTTTTTCCTTTAACAAATATGTAGTGACCTTCTTTTGATCATTCCTGGTTTGAAGTTCACATTGTCTGCAAAGAGAATAACTACTCTTGCTTTTTTCTGTGTTCCTGTCACATGGAATATTGATTTGCATCCTTTGACTTTTGGTCTATGAATTTCTTCTTGCATTAAATGTGGGGCGTTTTTGTACAGCATATTGTTTAATTTTTTTGATTGCTTCTTTTTTTTTCTTTTGTATTTTAGGGAAGGGTCGACAGTGTGTTCAGGGTCTCACTACTAGATCAGACTCATAGTGATCCACCTGTTTACAGTCTCCCAAGAGCTGGGATTACAGGCACGTGCCACCATGCCCAGTCTCAATTGCTGTTTTAGTGCACCCCGAGAGTAAGGCCAGAATGGCAGGCCCGGGGATGGAACACCCGGCTACTGTGTAATCTTGCTTCTTGATCCTTTCTGCTAGCCTGTTTCTTTTATTTGTTGAATTCAGTCTATTTACATTGATGGCTATAACCGATATGTACTGGCTTATCTTTGTTATATTTTCCTGATGTTGTACACTGCTTAGCCCTGTGTTTAATTGCTAGGCCTGCTAGGTTTTTTTTTTTAATCGTTGTTGTTTTGTTTTATTTTTATTATTGTTGTTCTTTTGTTCTTTGCATTGTAGTCATTTTAATTTCTAGCTTGTCTAGAATATATTTCAGTTCCTTTGTAGTGTTGGTTTGGTGTTCATGAATTTTTTCAGTTGTTCTTTGTCATAGAAATATCTTATTTCTCCATCAATTTTGAAAGATAGTTTTGCAGGGTGCATCAATCTTGTTTGGATATTGTTTTCTTTCAGGTCTTGAAATACTTTACTCCATGCTCTTCTTGACTTTAGGGTTCATGCTGATATGTCTGCCTTGATTCTGCTGGAATTTTCTTGATATGTGATCTGCTTCTTTTCTCTGACAATCTTTAATGTTCTATTCTTGCACAAAATTTCTGAGATATTCTTGATTATATGTACTGGTGATTTTTTATTGTGGTACAGGCTATTTGGAGTTCTACTTATTTATTTTTATGTCCTTTATTTATATGTCAAATTCTTTATCCATGCTTGATAAGTTTTCTGCAATTATTTCTGTTGACAGTTTTTTTATGGCATTTGTACCATCTCCAGCTTTTCTACTGATCCCAATCAATCTTGTTAATCTTCTTGCTTCATCTTTTGCAGCTGGATTGATTATTTTCATGGACTTTTGTTAATTTAAAGATATACTTCTTTTCATGATCACTAGCTCCATTTTATCTTCCAAATCTGAAATTCTATCCTCTCCTTTATTCAACATACTGCATATGCTTTCAGTAAAGTTTTCATTACCTCTTGGATTTCTGTTTGGATCTGTTTCTTGTATTCCATTTCTTAACTATGTTGGACTTTTTTTGGTCTCCATCATTTTTCTAAGCTCATCTATTCTTTTATCTGTGTCTTCTGTAATATTTTTAATTTTAAGTATCATTGCTTTCTGTACCTGAGAGATTATTTTCTCTGTAGCCTTCTCCACTTGTTTTTTTGGCTTCTATTAGTGTTATTTCAGGAAGTTTCGGTGGTTCACTTTCCATTTCATCTACTTCATCGAGTCCTGGGCTTTTGCTGGGTGGGCTGGGTTCTGAGGTTGCGTTTTGCTTCAGTGTCTTATTATTTTCTATCTTATATTTTTAATTTTGTTCTGTTTTCCACGTTGATACATCTTATAGATTTATTGCTACTATTGAAGGTTCTCTAGAGGATGTATGTTCTTCAGGGATTTCTTCTAAGTGGAGGTTATTCCTTATAGCTACCTTAAGACCCTTCATTCACAATTTGTAAATAATCCAAAATTACTGTTTGGCCCAGCTCCCAATCCTTTGGTACTGGGCTGTGGCAGTGATTATGACCTCATACAATCACATGTTATCACACCAGGTAGAAAAACTTTATAGCATGTATGACATCCTGGCTAAAATATTAAAGTTAGTAATAACAATAGTTTCAAGTACAGTTCAACTACTGATGAACTCTGCTAACCATTAACCTGTTACCTCTGACCGCAGGTTAAAACTCTGAAGTTATATAACAAAGTCAAGCATATATTGTATACTTGTATGTAGTGATTTTTCCCATTAGTGGGGTGATTTTACCCTTCTCTGGGTAGTGAGAAGGTTAAGACGTGTAGGAGACATGTTAAAGTGATGAGTGGTGTCAAATACAGTAGGGTTAAGGCTGAATGTTAAAGATAGATCACCCAAGTGTTGGGAAAGTGGAGCACATGGGGGAAAGAATGAAATAGAATGCAAAGGAGCAGTCGGGAAGAGTAGAGACAATGTTTACTTGCTTCAATGTTTAAATGCAAGAGGTAGTTGAAAGAGAGAAAGAGGATCAATAGAAGAAAACAAAAAAGAAAAACCTAAACATTTAAAAAAAAAAGGAAAGAATGAGAAGAACAAAAGAGAAAAGAACAAAAAAGATAGATAAAGGAGATGAGAAAAAGACAGAGAAAAGAATCAAGAACACAAATACAAAAATAACCACAGACTACAAAACATACCAAGACAACATCCAACTAGACAGGAAAAGGATAGCCAATCAGACAAACAAAGGAGAATAAAGGTAGCAAAATACCTCTGGTCTTTGAAGTTATGTGGTAGTTTCCATAGTTAATCCCTTTACTATGTTGGATATGGAGCTGATTTGGGCCTGTGGATGTGGGGGTTGCAACTGCTTGGCACAGTTCTCCTAGTGCTGGTCCTTACTGCTGCCTCTGACATTTCCACATTGCTTGTCTCACTGACTACTCGACTCTTCACAGGCATGTGTGTCCCCCTGCACCCAGGTCCCAGATGTTGTTCTGCGTCTCAGGTCTTGTAGTTTCAGTCTATCCACCTGCCACGTGAATTTGTCCTTACACTCCTCTTGTGGACACATCTTCCCAGGGTGTTATGGTATGTGTCTAGCTGTTCCTCCAAAGCCTCATGTAGTCACTGTGACAAGCTTTTACAGTGTGTGATTAATTCCAACGCCAGTTCTGGGACTCTGAGTATGAGTGCTACACCTGGCCTGGGGTGGATACCCTGAATGCAGTATAAGGAAGAGAGAGAGGCTTGCTCTGCCTCTCTGAGGTGCTGCTGCCACTGCTCTCTTTTTGCTCTTGCTGCTTTCTGCCACCGTGAATGGTTGCCTGCAGCCATGTTCCACCCTGCTTTTGAGCCAGCCAAGTATGGACTGAAATTTTCACAAGCTGTGAGATAAATAAACCTTTTTTTTCTTAATTTTGTGTGTCAGGAATGTTTTCCCAACAATGAGAGAAAAATAACCAAGACACAGGGAAATGGTGGAAGTGGAGAGCATGGATTTTCACTCCTCCCTCAGGCCCCAATGTCCTGGATGAAGACCAGTCACATTTCTTAAGGCACTCAAGAAGAGTGTGTTAAGAAATGTGACTGTGTGTTTCAAAAATTGCCAAGAATGGGATAAGTCTGTTTGAAGCAAGAGGTCCAATTTTTCCTTAACTAAAATTACAAGAATTTATTCCTAAAAAACAATTCATTAAGTGGTTGACTAAAATTAACAGTAAAAACTAATCACATTCTCTATGCCAAGAAACTAAAATTTTTCTAGTTAAAAATTTACCATGAAAATATGCATGGGTGGAGTATCCATTGTCAATTTTTTTTCTGAGATTAAAATGTCCTTAATGTTCTTTGCTTTCAACCAAGAACATTTTGAAGAAATATTTAATAGCCAAAAACCACATGAGTTTGGAATTGTGATAGTGTCTACCCACAGAAAGAACAGGACAGAGGTTAAGGGATGTTCACAGTCCAACAGTGAGCGTCTACTGAGGGCAGTACTTCTGCTGTCATTTTTCACACAGCCCCTCCCCAAATTTTCTGGGTAGACCCCTGGAGAATATTCAAATTCTCCCAGTTTGTTCTCTTTTTCTAAACGGTAAAGGGTTTTTGAAACAGTATTTAAATTTTAGCTTCATGCATCAATTTTGATGAAAGAATGTAAAAATGCAAATTTCAGCAATCATGGCAAATTGTTGTTTTATGTATTGCTAAACATAAGCTGGAGATTTAAATAATGTAATAAATTTAAATTTCAGCAATTTTAAATTCACTGGTGTTTCCTTGTTTATTATTTCTACTGCCTATAGCTTTATTTCATTTTTTAATAAAAATGAAGAGAAATATCTCAGACTTTAGTAAGGCATTTGGAGTTTTATGCTTCCAATGTGTTGAAATATTAAGTGAAACATTGCTTAAGAAAATTCTTTTCTTTCCACTATAACTGCATGCCACTACATGGTGCTTCTAAGTAGGTCGTAAAGCCTTTGAAATGCACATCTTACAAAACAATATAAAAACTTTAACTTATGTCTGCTAATTTTCTCCAATATTATAGCACTAAACCATACTTATATAAGCATTAGGTGACATATGACTTTATTATTGCTGTAGGTCTGGTCTATCCCATCAATCCCAGAGTATATTTCTTGTAACACATGTTCAAGTGGTGTAAAGATTTTCAGATAGTCAAAAAAGTTTTGGCTTTGTGTCTTTGTTCACTTGAATGTTTCCTTAAGCTTTCCCTAGATATTCATGCTTGCCGAGCCTATTAAAAGTAAAGTCTTCAGCATTTGTGAACTCATTGTGAACAAGCAGGGCCTCATCACCTACAGAAATATAAAAACAGACATTTCCATTCCCTGAGCAGCATGATGCAAGTCTTTCAACAGTTGTGGTTCTCAGAGATAAGGTAAATGTGGTTGTGGCTAAATTAATCTTTTCTTTTTTATATATTTGATACAGTGTCTCACTACTCATCTAGGACTCCTAGTGATCCTCCTGTTTCCAGCCTCCCTAGTGCTTGGATTATAGGCGTGAGCCGCCATGCCCGGATTCAGTGGCCTACTCAGCACACCAGGGGGTGAGGCTGGTGTGGCCTTGTGCTGCGGGGGGTTCAAACCCTGGTCCCTGTGCTTGCCTAAGCAGGTGCTTAGTCTACTGAGCTATCTTGCTGGCCCTAACCTTTTCTTAAAACAAAAATAAATTGTATTTTCTAGAGCATAATCACAAAACATGTGAATTCTATGGTTTAAGGTAAGTATCAACTGCTAATAATAGTTATTTGTTATTCTCAATTTTAATTAATTACATTGATAACTAGCTTTCTGCCCATTAGCTAAGTTGATTAAGTGTCTGCTAAATAAAGCACTCAGTCTCAGAAAAAACAATTACTTTAATGTTAGTTTTATAATATGTAGTTTTGTAAGTAGAAATGATTATGAACCATATTTAGCTACAAATACTAACTGGTAGTCTTCCTAACTTACTGCTTATACTTGCAAAGTAGACTTATTAAAGACAATCTTAATTAGAAAGAATCATGGTTGGCAAAAACTCATGTTGGTTTCATTGATAATTACTAAAGATGTATGTTCTAAAATGGGAAAGATTTATGTGCTATGAAGAAAAACCAGACTAAAGATGTATGTTTTAAGAAGGATTATTAAGATAATATTTACTTCATATTATTTCTACAAACTTCTCATGAATTAGTTTTGGAGCTTAAGTATTTTTGTTCTCTCCTTACCATTTATGAGATTTTTGACATTTTATTGTTACCTGTCTTTGATAATATTCTTAAGAAGTATTTGGCCAATACAAGACTATAAAGAGCTTTTTCAGGAATGAAGAGAAGCAAAATTGTTCCAATTAAATTCATTTTGAAGATATAAGCACTTAAGACTACTCTTGCATTAATATATATATATATATATATATATATATATATAATTAAAACTTTGAGAGGACTTATTTATTTGCTTACTCATTTGTTTATTTGGTGCAGGGTTTTGCTATGCAGCTCAGACTCTTGGTGATCCTTCTCTCTCAGCCTCCCCTGCACTGGGATTACAGGTGTGCACCAACATTCTCTGTTTCAGTAGCTGCTTGGTCAAGCCTGGAACAGCATGAGGTACCAGGGATTGAACCCATGTCCTTGCACTTGTCAGGCAGGCACTTAGACCACTCATCCCGGAAAAGACCTTTAAAATCTAGTGGTTGAAATAAATCTTTGAAAAGCCAATACTTTGGAAAAATGTAGGAACTATCTGAATTATGCCCTTTCATTTCCAAAAGTAAATATATCTCCAAATCTAAGCTTCCTGATCCCCTACTAAGCATTGATTGGATTCTATATTTGCACCTTTCTACAGTGGAAGAATAATTTTATGTTTCACGTGGCCGTAAAAATATTTTCCATAAAGTACAGCAGAATAGGTAGAGTTCTTCTATAAAGATTGTTACTCTTTATTATATTTATCATTGTTGTCAAGTTGACAAGTAGCCACTAAACCTACATCTTTCATTAGGGTGATGTCTTAATGTTGACACTGGATTAATATGTATTTAATTAAGAAGAACTTTATTGTCAATGCCTTCCTATTCAAATAGTAATCTGTTGAGTACACTGAGTTTCAATGAAGTTTAAAAATATTTCCTTTGGTAGTGCTTTCTTAGAGACAACGTTCATGAAATTTCTTCTCTTGAATATAATTTCTAGCTATTAATTGCCAGAAACACAGTCAAGTTGATATAAATAGACTATAGGAACATAAAATCAACAAAAGTAACAATAAAAGTGGATAAAGGTTGATAGTCTTTTTGTCGATGAATTTTTCCCAGATACTTTTATGTATTTTCTCTCTGTCTCCGAATTGTTTGAACATGGCAACAGCTGTGTTCTACTTGTCTGATCCTTGCATATGAAAGAAAATATAATACGTGATTGTGTCATAACAAGTCTGTTATGGTTTGTATCTAGTTGTCCCCCCACAGCCTCATGCAGTCATGGGGCAGACTTCTAGAGTTTGTGATTAACTCATGATCCACTGGGATTATGGGTATGAGTGCTGCTTGGATTATGGGTGTGAGTGCTGCACCCAGCCTGGGATGGAAAGCCTAAGTGTGACTTCAGGGAGATGGACTTACTCTCTGTAGCCATTGTTGCTGTTACTCCTCCCTTTTGCTCTTGCTGTTTTGCTGCCTTCTACCACCATGAACTACTGCCCTCTGCCATGCACCAGTGTGACTTGGAGCCAGCTAAGTATAGACTGAAACCTCCAGTAACTGTGAGCTAAATAAATCTTTCCTTCATTTTGAGTGTTGAGTATTTGTCACAGCAACAAGAGAAGAGTAACTGGGACAAAGCCCTAAAACCTTAGCACAGAACCTGACATGTGAGGAAACATGTGGTAAATGTTACTATGATTGGTATTATATCTACTGCACTTGGAAGAAAAAACACAGTATCTATGATTGTAAAGCATGGTGTAAATCTCAATACATAAATTGTATTTTCCACCTGCTACATTCCCCGCTGTATTCAATAGTTTTGCTTTCATCCACCACTTCCTGAGCATCAATATTACAGCATATTGTTTTAGAAAGAAAAAGCTTTCTGGAATAGAGGAGAAACATTTTTGCATCAGTAATTCGTGAGTAGTTACACTGTCTGCTGGAACCACTAAACAGATCTGAAGTTTTATTTCTGGGGAGAAAATGGAATTATTTTTCCCAAATTCTTTGCTGGAAGTTAAAGGATGGGGTGCAAGAATATAAGTGACTCTGGGAGTTTGTTGAAGAGGATTTGGTTCCTAGGGGCTTCTTACAGTGTGCAGTATAAATTCTGCCCCAGGAATGCAGTTAATGTCAGGCCTAGAAAAGCAATTTTCTTTCATGAGAAATTTCTGAAAACAAAAAACAATAACAAGGGTGACCAGAGAATGTTAAAACCCAAGTGTTTCATCAATTTCTCATACTAACTAATTTTCTTCTTTTCATTGCAGATGAAATTTTTTTTAATTTAATTTAATTTAATTTTGAAGAGTAAATGACTTGAGAGAGATTCAAGCTCCTCTTAAAGGGTCAGAATGAAAAGTGATTCAGAACACCTTGTGATGTTTGGATGAAGTGTAAAATAATTCTCCAGACTGATGGTGAATAAAGTCACATTAATACTTAAGTCACCTGGGATTCACCCTCATTGCCTTTCCTTCCTTACCTTTGTGAGACAAGGTCTGCAGCCCCAGTGAGGTGGATAAATCCATGTGTGTGCCATCACCTTGATGCTGTGCTACCAAAATAGTTTTTCCATCCACAGTTCATGGCCCGTGGGAATGCCTGTGCTGTGGCCCTGCTGAGCTGGCTTGCTGTCTAGGCCCCCCTGGAGCCAGTGCTGCCTCTGATGAACTGCCCCAGCTTCACCCCACTTGCTCAAGTACAACTGTGGTTTTCTGAGTTGCATCAGCAGGGAATGCTTCCCAGGCTTTCGGGCTGAACTCTGAGTCACAGTACTTTTCCTTCAATGATCTTCAAATATTTCTGTAAGTATTTGGTTAAAGTGTTATTGCCCTTTATTCATGCAACGGCAATAAAAAAGCCGAGATAAAGTAAAAGAAAGAGAATCTCTAGCTCCCTATGAGTACTAAGACTTCAGCTCTAAATTATTTTTAAAATTATTCATTTATGTATTTATTTGGCAGAGAGTTTCACTATGCAGCTCAGACTCGTAGTGATCATCCTGTCTCAGCCTCCCTAGCACTGGGATTACAGGCTTGCACCACCATGCCTAATAAATTGGGTAATTCAAGCAGTGGTTATTCTGCCTGACCACTTTCAGTGACCTGCTCAGTGTGGAGTTGGCACAAAACAGCATGTGGTACCGGGGATGGAACCCGGGTTTTTGTGCTTGCCAGGAAGGACCTTAGACTGCCAAAGTATATTCCTGGCCTCTAAATTATTATTGCTATGCTTGTAAACTTCTTTCAAACTTCTTAGACTGATTTTCCTCTCAGGGGGCTTCTGTAGCCCATACAAATAGACTTCTACTAGGCCATCCATTAGTTTTCATATAACAGTGCAAGACATCTGGATCTTAATAACATGCTGAGGGCCAGGGCAATCCTTGTCCTCATACGAATAGCATCAGATTACTTTAGTGGAATTTTTTAAATTTAGGGCCAGTTATACCTACAGTCTTATTGTTACACTCATAAAGCCAAGTAAAAGATTTGTCACATTTAAAATTGTAAGAATGACCACTGCTTGAATTATCCAATTTATCAGAATCATCCTACTAATGTCTCACATCCAGTCTGAGGCCACAACAAAACAATAACACAATAGTTCTTTGAACGCCAAAATATCCAAAACCTCTGAAAGGTAAATGTCATTTACTAGCTCCATATAAAATAGAAATTTAATATATTAAGATGCGGCTATAGAGTAATAAGAGGGCTATGTCTGCTATGAAACAGAGGTTTTTTTTTTTTTTTTTTTTTTTTTTTTTTTTTTTTTTTTTTTTTGTATCTTTAGGGAGGGGTCTACAGGGTCTCACTACTAGATCAGACTCATAGTGATCTGCCTGTTTACAGCCTCCCAAGAGCTGAGATTACAGGCGGCTCCACCACGCCCAGTCTCAATCACTGTCTCAGTGCATGCTGGGGTTGGGGCCAGCAAGGCAGGCCAGGGGATCAAGTCCCCAGCCCATGCGCCTGCTTGCAGTTGCTTTAATTCACTATTTAGCTGGTCCATTAGAAAAAAAAATTTTAAAACATGAAATTTTAAAAATTTGTGTCTCCTGGGCTGGGGAGATAACTCAGCAACATAAGCACCTGTCTGGCAAGTGCAAGGTCCTGAGTTCAATTTCTGATACCAAAAAAAAAAAAAAAAAAAAAAAAAAAAATCAGAGTTTGAAAATTTGTGCCTCTGACAACCTCGAGTCAAAGCAATACAATTTTCCTAAGTATGATTTAGATGGAACTATTTTTAGAATTTGTGCGAATAAGGAACTTTTCTAGGGCTATATATGAGAAGCAAATGGCACAAGGTCTTGAATTCCTCAGCTTCTGTGAAAGTAGAGGATAGCCATTATGATGGAGCTCTCCATCTGTAATAACCACATTTGGGATATTGCTTAATTAGTACCAGTGCTATGTCACAAAATAATATAGATCTGAGTTAAATAGTGGCTAATATTGCTGCAAATAGTGTTTTCAAAATAAACCTCTGTTACAGGTTCATAATCAGAGCACTTTTTAATTTTTTTCTCTCCTTTCAATACCCTCCTACATAAAGTAATAAAAACTGGAGTTATTTT
Organism: Octodon degus; assembly: GCF_000260255.1. Lineage (NCBI taxonomy): Eukaryota > Metazoa > Chordata > Mammalia > Rodentia > Octodontidae > Octodon > Octodon degus. The sequence continues at coordinate 2,878,855 of NW_004524627.1, read as the reverse complement.
GTAAGCCATGCTTATGCTTTGGGGTCTTGACATATGTAGACCAAAAATACCTTTAAATTTCATTCCTCTTACTTTAAGTCATATCAGAATTGCTTTTGTTTTTCTATAAAATTGTCCTGTTCCCTTCTATGAAGGTATCTACAATATTTCTTATTCTTCAAATGCTCACTCACACTTGTCCAGTTCCAGCAACATTTCAGTGCAATTTTGAAACTTCTTGAACACTATTTATAAAGATATCAATAATGACATTTCTGTTTATCTATTCTACCACCCACCCTCTCTCATTATTCCAAGTTGTTAGCAATAAATGTTGTTTCCTTCTAACATTCTATAACTTAAAATAAAATACTTTTTCTTGAAGTAATTTTATAATTGCATCATAAAATCCAAGAAGGTAAAGACTAATGTGCTTTTCAGTGCCATGTAACACCTTTGGTTATAGAAACTGTATTTATAATTTATTTGCTTTTTACATTTTTAAAGTGCTGTAGATTAAACCTGTGGGTCAGTCATGATACACAAGTTTTTTAACACTCAGGTGTACCCAACTGCTAGTTATGCATTTTAAATAAATATACACTATGTGATTAAAACAAAGCAAGGTAAGTGCTGCTGTAGAATGGAATGGAATGAAAGGGCAGGAATTTTCAATAAGAGAAGTACAATAGCAGCAATGTGTGACAAGTTTTAGCCGATTTGGTGTATTCAGTCTGTTGGGCGCTACACTTGAGGGAAAGTGTGCTTAAAGTGTGCCATAAATCATGGACCATGAACAGTGCATTTCATTAGAGTTGCAAGGGTCTGTGCTTCAGATTCCATTTTTTAAAGAAATGTCATCTCAGGGGATGAAACGGGTCTATGTTCATAATCCTGAGACCAAATTTCAAAGTTCTAAATGGAAATCACTCAGTTCTCCTCATGAGGAAAAACTGGTCAATCAAGAACCATCAAGGTGATATCAATTTAGTTTTTTTGACTTTGATGGAATTGTGTTAGCTAACTTTATATTCAGGCACACTACAGTGAATGGTGAATATTATATGGATTAATTAGAGCATTTAAGAAAAGATCTGCAATTTAAGGGGGAAAGGGATCAAGAAGTGGCAGAAGGGAAGGAGAAAAGGGATGAGAGGTTTAGAAAAGGTATGAGGATGTGCTGTGCATGTGCATGAACTTCACGCAAGAAATGACAATATTATGTACTGTAATCCAGGAAGAAGAAAGGAAGGTGATCAAGGGACAAAAGTAGAGTGGGGAGGGAGGGGAGAGAAAAGAATGAGGAAATGATTTCAGAATGTATTATGTACCTAATTCCCACAAGGAATTTAAAAGGTAGGGACCGACATATGTACTAAAAAATTAAAATTTAAAAAGAAATGCTATACATAGAAAACAGCCTTATAAATGGATGAATGACCTTATCGTCATCCCTGACCATATTGTTTGTCACACCTGTACATATCATGTTACATAGACACAGTATGGCTTGTCTTCATCTACCCTCTTCACCTGAGCCAGCACCATACCACTTTTCACTCCTCCCAAAGTCAAAATTACTGAGGAAGGGTGACATCTGAATCAGTCCAGGATGCTGAGGCAGCCAGGTCAGTGCAATAAAGACACTCATCCAGAATAACTTCCAGAACCACTCCAGAAAGTGGCAAGAGTGGCAGGATAAATGTATTCATAGCCAGGGAGAGCAATTTAAAGGGATTAACGGAGGTAGTAATTTTTAAAAAACTGAACATTCATTGTACCTCTAAATCACAATTTGTAATCCCTTACAGTTCATTAAAACGTGCATACCATCTTTCAAAGCTAACTATAGAGCTTGGGTAGTTATTTGTTTTATCAGAAAGAGAAATGCAGAATTGAGAATAATAAATGCTCTTCTCAGAGATTCTCTTCCTTTAAAGAGGCAAGTTTCAAGTAATGACATGTCTTACAGGCATAAAAAAAGCAACCAGCAACTGTAAAAGTGCTGAATTAAATTCAAATGTAACATGAATTAATTGATTAATTATTCAGGATGCCAACATGAAATGGAGTCCTTATCTGTAAAGCCACGCCTTATAACATTATGCTTTATTTCACCTTGGGTGCAAGACAAAGGAGAACATTTATCACTAAGGAACATAAAATTGCTTTGTGTTTCAATACCTACTATTTTCTCTGCACCATGTAAAGCATCTCAGAGAACACAAAGGCAAATGTAATCTAAGCTTTGCTTCTCCCAGAGACCTAGTGATTAAAATACCCTACAGGGCTGGCCAAATAGCTCAGCAGATTAAAGTGCTTGCAAGCAGGCACAGGGGCCAAGGGTTCGATACCCAGGCCTGCCTTGATGGCCCCGCCCCCAGGGCACACTAAGAGGGCAATTGAGACTGGGTATGGTGGCACGCGCCTATAATCCCAGCTTTTGGGAGGCTGTAAACAGGCAGATTACTATGAGTCTGATCTAGTAGTGAGACCCTGAACACCCTGCAAATCCTTCCCTAAAATTAAAAAAAAAGTACAATAAACAGCGTTAGAACTTCAAATCAGTTTCTAACTGCACTAACACTTGCAAAGACATAATTATAATAGAGCACACTCTTTGCCATTCTTTTTCTTGTTCTCCCCATACTTTAGAATGAATAGAGTATCTATAGTTCCAATTTTTGTAAGGGCAACCAAAGTACCATTTGATTCTGAGTCCTATTCCTGTATCAAAACTGGCTGGATTAGCAGTACTTATGTGAGCCAAGGGAGGATGATCATTTTCTTGATTTTTTTTTCTTTTTTTTTTTTTTTTTTTTTTTTTTCCTCAGGGTCTCACTACATAGCCCACATTAGTAGTGATCCTCCTGATTTCTGCCTCCCAAGTGCTGGGATTACAGGCGCGCATCACCACGCCCAGACTGATCATTTTCTTTTTCTTTTAAAATTATGAAAATGATACAATGAAATATTATTTTTATTTGATGTCTGAATGCATGAAATGACATCAGTTGAAATTCAGGAGCAGACATTTTAAAGTAATGATGCTGAGCTGCACATGAGCAAATGGGTTGCTGTAAGGTCTCTGCTGGGAAGAGGAGAATTAGACAGACATGGAAAGAAGATGCACAGACCCATAACAGAGCTGCTTGGGCCTCGATGAGTTTTAAGTTCTGTATTTGAGACTTTCCTGAAGTCCTGTATTTATTTTCCATTAGATTCCATGAGTAACTCCTATATCTCTTCTTTAAGTTTCACTGTTTTACTTAAACTTAAATTTTATTTTTTATTTTTAAATTTTTCTAATAATTTTAATGAGAAAGAAATAGTAATGAGACCGTTACAAAACAGGTTAGTAGGACAGTTACAATAATTAATACATTGCATATTGTTTTCTCCATAGTAGTTACTCACAGTACAAGATGCAGACATGATCTCTTGTTTATACAATATTAGTAGAAATCTTTCTTATTATTGAACTAAAAGAAAGTAGCTATATATTTATGCTATTTTGCATATACATAGGTTTTTTTCACTACAAAATGGTCCTTTATTTATATTCCCATTTTTTGTTTTATTTTGTTAGAGATAGGTGTTCCATTGCTGTTAGAGAAGCTGTATTTGGAGACATGTTTAAAGGAGCTTTTTCATACTTGATGCCAGTTCAAATAATTGCAGGTACTTGAATTCAGCAAAATATCCCAATATAGTCCAATAGTCCATAATAGTAGGGGATTATCAGTGGACCTGGCAATTGTCAGAAGTTATTGACTTGAGCCTTTTACACCTCAGCATATTAATATGGCATTACTTTTTATACCACATAGTTATATTTTTCTGCTGGATGGTTAAGACCAAATTAAAGCAAGACAAGGTCAGGCAAATCCCCTCAGGATTTACCTTGAAACCATGTAGAGCAGCTTGTAGATCTTCTGTCAGTGTCAACCATCTGGATGATTCACAGCCATTGCTTGACCAATTTGCTCTCTGTGAAAGCCTGAGTTAAGCTTAAATTTTAATGTCAACCCTCACTAGAATATGACAGGCGTATAATAACAAACTATATGAAGCTAAATTGAATTAGAAACAATATTTTACACTACCATTATGCCAGCACAATAAATTGGAAGTTGTTATTCACTTTTTTTCCATAATTGAAATAGTAGAGTTTTCTTGAATTAAAGTCATTTTGAAATTTAAGCATTGATACCTCTTCCTTTGAAGAATAGACGTGTCAGTCAACAATCAAACTGTCACACTAAATAAAAATTATTCATCCAAAATAATTAAGGGAGGAGCCCTTGTTTAAATGTTGAAATAACTTAATAGTTGTTTGTGTTAGCAATAGTTTGTAGCTTTAAGCAATAAAATTAATTCCAGATGATTTCAAGGTTTTAAAACTTGTTCTAGTGAAAGTAAATTGCTTTGACGTTCTGTTTCAAGGTCCTCACTTAAAAAGTTTTTAAAAGAGAAAAAAAAATCTATCTCTACAGAAAGACACCTGTCACCCTGTGTAGCAGATTAATTCATGACAACCTCTAATTCAAAAGGAATAAAATGGATATCATAGGAGAAGGAGGTAACAAATTTAACCTTTATATAAATAAATAGCTTAAAATAATAACATGGATGGATCTCAGAATGTCAGATGAAGGAGAAGCCAGATGACTATACACTTTATTATTCTATTCATATGATGCTTAAATTACCCAACGTCATCATTAGAGATAAAAAGACAGAACCTTAAAGTGCCTGCTTAGGCAGACACAGGATCCAGGTTTCGGTCCCTGGCTTGCTGCGCTGCCACCGCCCCTGCCCCAGGTGTGCTGAAAAGGTGATTGAGACTGGGCGCGGCGGCATGCACCTGTACTCCCAGCGCTTGGGAGGCTGAGAACTCAAGGGTCTGATCTGTGTAGTGAGACCCTGTAGACCCTGTACTAAAATATATTTTAAAAATTAAAAATAAAATAAAATAAGCCAGAACCATGCTTTCCTCAAGGGTGCTGATACTGCTGAGAAAGGAGCATGAGAAACCCTTAGCAACCATGAAAATACATATTAATGGCGATGATGACACTGATATGTACATTTCTCAAACTCACACTGCACAATCGTGTTCTCATTATCTGTGATAAATCCCAATAGTAAAATGATGATGTTCAGTACAGAAGGAATCATTGTGAGGCCTCTGGAGGAGAGGAAACACTCCATTAGTTTTGTGTCATGAGAATGCTGAATACTTTTGGTGTCACTCATGGGGTCTAAACCCTTGAATCTGTACTTCTGGCAGACACACACACACACACACACACACACACACACACACACAGAGCTGTTTACATGCACACATTTTTCTGAATTTGCACTATCTTTGCTACCCCTGGAGGCTCTGAAGTTACAACTCAGCTCAGGTGGCCAAAGCTCCACCTTCCAACTACCACTGTTGCTTTTGTCACCAAAGTAGGCAGTTCCCTGTATCACATACTTCCTAGGACAGGTCCAGCATCTGTGTATCTGATAAGCAAATTTAAGATTTATAATGTGCCCTCGCCTAGGTTATATAGCTGTGCTCCAGAGATGGCAGTGAAAAATTCTGTGACTCAGTTCTTATATGCTATGTATGATTTTTTTTTTTTATTTAATCATCTTTTCTGACCTGGAGACACAAAGTTCAACACCTACAACTTAAAGGAGAAGTTTAATTGGCCTCACAGTTTCAGGGGATTCAGTCCATGGTTATCTGGATCCTAGGTAGAAATATAATGGAAGAAGGGCATGGATTAGCAATGATTTTAGTTTATGGTGTCCAGAAAAATAAAATAAAGGAACAGTATCAGAGAGGAAGGGGCCAGGGCCCATGCAAAGGACACACCCAGTACTGTGCTGTACTAATTTCAGGAGTATCTCCTAAGCGAATCAAGTAAACAATCTTAATTGTCTTTTCTCCTTACCAAGATTCACAAAACGGGAATTCTCCAGAGAGGATTTGAAGAACAAGTTCTCTGTATCAGATCAAATCAACTTGCTCTCCATGACAACTGTTTTCCTCATAGGGAATTGAGTCAAGCCACAACTTCTCCTTTATCATTTCTCAGCTTGTTGTAGTATTTGTCTGTGTGTGAGGTTGTTTTCACAGCAAGTGAGTAAAGATGACATGTGTACCTTTCAAGCTCAGGCTAAAGAGAATGCACAAGGGTCCTCTGCAGTATTTTGTTCTTGTACTCAGCTGAAAATGATAGCAACCTGAATCTAACTACATGTTAATAATTTCCTAGGACAATGGAGCAACAAGTCAAACCCCGTGTCATTTAATGATGCTACCTGACAATGTGGAAATCTCCCGCAGACTACCATGTGAAGAAAATGCACTTGAACCTTCTTAAATCCACTTCTTGGTTATAGTCTCTTAAATTTATTGTAATACATGATAGCCTTCAGTGGCAACAGTCAAAACTAACACAGTGTATCACATTTACCTGTAGTAATGACACTTACATTAAGCCTATAACACTGGTAAAAATAAACAGCATTGCAATCTGGTCTGCATTTTTAGTTATTTTTGTATTTTATATGTGCACTGGAGAGAATTCAATCTCAATTTAAAAGGAACCTACTTGAAAACCATGTTTTTGAAATATCAAGTATCCATTTAATGTATATGTTATTGTTTCTATTTGTTACAAAATTGTGATTCTTAATGTTATAAAATATTTCCCATATTAGTGTTTTGGGATTTTGTGAAGTGCACTACCTTTCATTTTCTTGTTGCTAAGAATCAATTTTTTATTAGTACATGTTGGCAATGCAGTCTGCTTACACTTGTCATGAGAGTCAGCGTGCACAGAACACACCTGAATTCTTCCTTTTTTCCCTGCTCACTACAATTTGTGCCCCTCCCACATCTACAAAAGCTGTACAGGATTATTAAAAAAGACAGAATTGAAAAATGGCAATAGGGTGCTTTGGGTTTTTAACTGTGTAGAATCTGAAATGAATTCTGCACATTGTGTTTCTTAATTTCCAAGTAACCTTATCATTTACTCATGTAAATGACAAGTCCTTACTTATCATTCAAATACCAGCTTATAAAAACTCTCTTCAGTCTTTGTAAGTAGTCAGTTTTTTGTGTTGTCTGTCTTGTTTTCATATTTCTACGTTACTCTTTAATATGCCCTCAATAGTTTAAATTTCTGAGGAAAAAAAAAAAAAGAAAGAAAGAAAGCCCTGCTGTTAAGTTGAAAAAAAAAATAGTTTAAATTGTTTCTTTCCACATTTACCTACCTTACGAACTGTGAGTTACTATGCAGAAGCTCCAATATGCCTTTCTTTCTAACATTCTGTGTGTCTGGCACATGGTAAACATATCGCAAATATTTTCTAATTGCATTTCATGGCTTTATGGTAAAATCAATGTGTCGTCTTGTAACATAGCAGTAAGCACATTTTTCACTTGAATAGCATGAAATAATGTGTTTCTTAATGTTTTTCGCAATTGCAGAGGCTGTTTAAAATGTATTGGATTCTATTCCATGCTCCTTCAAAACACAACATAAAACAAAGAAAGGAAAATTTTCTATGTAAAAGTATCAGTCCCTGAAATCTAAAATATTAATGTTCACCATATACAACCTTGAAGCAGGACTGTCCCACAGTATTCCTTTTCCTGTCTCTTGCTTTCATTCACCACCCCCTTCTTCTTGAACATC
>NW_004524627.1:2861731-2869317 GCF_000260255.1 Octodon degus | reverse complement strand
TTGAAACTGTACTTTCGATTTGATTTGAAACTGTCTCATTGCTATATGTTTATCAATAAAACTTTGAAAAGAAAAATAAATAAATAAATAAAATATTAATGTTCATTTGTCTAAATATCAGCTGCAATCTTTTCTTTTTTGAATATCAAATGCTCTTTGATTTTTTATCAAACCTTTTAGTACCCATACCTTGGAATTTTCTGAGTTTGAAACTTCCCTTATAACCTCACTACCTTTTCTTTCCAATCAAAGAAATGATTCCTTAATTTACCACTTGCATGTCTGCTTTCTTCTGCTGCACAAATCCAAAAATTTATTCTACCTACATACATTCAAAACTTTGCTTTTCACATATAAAATAGTATAGTTGAGTGTTAATGGGAAAACATGTTTTAAAAGACCATATCACCTCAGATAAGTATTTTTATACTGTTTAATTCAAAGAAATTTCTAATAAATATTTACTTATACCTTATCATTTTATTATTTCACCTTAAATATATTTGGCACCATCCTTAAAGTCTTTATTTTCAAATTTATCTGTTTTAATTATTTTTTTTGTTTTTATTCAGGAAGGGATCTCATTATTCATGAAACTTGCTGTTTAACATCATTTAAAACTTTGTTTATATACAACCAACACAAAATTAAAGGAAATGGTGAGTCCGCATACCTGCGCGTGCTCTAGCCTAGGAACTTACCAGGGAAATCATCATCACATTAACTTAACCAAGACTTCTGCTCCCCACCCTTCAAGTCCCTTGTGCTACTTGGTGGTCTCTTTCTACTACCCCTCACACGCTCTCCCTTTCCTCACGCTACCCGTGCCACGTTTTCTGTCATTACAATTTATATTTTCTGACATTTAGTATAAATCCCTTTCTACTTTCACTTAGCATGATTAGCTTTAGATTCATAAATGTTATATGCAACAAAAGTTTACCTTTTGCTGCCACATGGTGTTCCATTGTACTGGTATAGTAAATCATTTTTATGCACTTAGTTGTTGATGGACATTTGGCTTATTTTCTATTTCAGGCTGTTAGAATTAAACACTTTGCAAGACCCCTCAGACATTTACTTTCATTTTTATTTGCTAGGAGTGAAATAAGCTTGCTACATGGTAGGTATAGCTATAATTTTTTTGAGAAACTGTCAAATAGTTTTTCAAGTAATTGTGTCACTTTCAGTTCCTCTTAGCAGCTTTTAGACTACCAATTGTCATTACTGCCAGCATATTCTGCCATTAGTATTTATTTTATTTTATCTTTTGAATTATTTCATCTTATTCTAAACAGTCAAAACAAAACAAAATAAAAAACAAATAGCAGAAGCAAAGACAGAAACATAGTAACATACAACAATACATATGGTACAGAATTTAGGAAGAAGAATAGAAAATTAACACTGGCTGTTACATTACATATTTCTATCATCAAATCTGTTGCTCAGATTAACAGATATAGGTATGGAAGATTGGTCAAATAATGAAACATTAACATTTGCTTTCAATAAACCTTAATTTTTTCCTTGACCTTTTTACTTATTTTTTAGTTTATTTTAAAGAGAGTATAATAATAATTATAAGACATTAGAAATAGTACACATTTGGAAGAATAAGATGAGAGGTATCCAACCATGGTTTTTGTATAGCACATTGCTGTCTTCAGTGTAGTTGCTCAAATTACAGATATTAGCATATTAAATTAGTCAAAGTGAGAATTTAAACTTAACAGCTACTTTCAAAATACTGTAGATTAGTAGTACAATCATCTCTGCTACTCTCTATATATACTTGCATGATTTTTCCCCTTTTTTTTCTTTTTTCCTTCTCCTCATCTTTATTGTTTATTCCTTATTTTTTCTTTCCAATTTACTGTGTGTATTATACCTTTTAGATTTTGTTTATTCTTTCAGGTTCTTATACTAGGAGGACAATATGCGATTTACACATGTGGGTCTCATTTATTTCACATATGAGGATAGAATCTAGTTGCATCCATTTACTTATCAAGGCCTCAAGTTTGTCTTTCTTTGTAGCTGATACTGCAAACATTTATTTCAACCTATTCTACTGGATGTAAATTATCTCTCATTAAATATTAATTAATATTTACCTGATGACTAGTGACATGGAATATATCGATTTCCATTTCTTGTATTTGCATTTCATACATATGCTTCAGGGAAGTGTAGGTTCAATTTTTTGATCATTTTTAATGAGTTTAACTATTAATCAGTGTTATTAATCAGTGTTATTAATCAGTTTTGAGCATTCAAAAATTATTTTGGTTATTTTATATCCTTTGCCTTTAAATATAAATTTTAGAATCAATTTTACAATTTCTTTTATAAACTCTCCTGAGATCTTAATCTCATTGGCTTGGGCTTACAGATAAATTCGGGAATAGCTAATATATTAATAATATTGAGTCTTCTAATCCATTGCCAAGGTGTATATAATGTATTAATTTTCTTGGTTTTCCATATTTAATTATAATAGATTAGTGGATAAAACAACAGAGTTGAATTGTCTATTCTGGATGCTGTTTAAAATATGCTTCCATTCCATTTGCTCTAAGACTGAAAGTCCTAACTAAATTATCTTCAGGAGGAACTCATTTTGAGGGAAGCTGCTCCTAAACTTTCTCCTGAGACTATAGGCAGCCATCCTCTCACTGTGCCTCTTCACATATTCCCTTCCTGCCTGAGACTCTGTGTTCAAATTTCTCCTTTTTATAAGGTCATATGGTTTATTGATATAGGGTCCATCGTGAAAATCCTTACTTGAACTTGTTACCTGTGGATTGACAGTTTCCAGTAAGGTCAGGTTCTGAAGATCTTTGCCATTTAATTCAGTAGTAAATAATTCAGCCCATAATTTGTAGCTAGACATAACATTAATATCTTTCATCAACACATTAAGATGTCAAGTTCTCAAATCTTTGATTAGAATTTGTGACGTGGTTCTACCTCATTTATTAATATAGGAGAGTACAATCCTATTCTATGCCAGGAGGGCAGTGAGCCAAAGTATTTGGTGAATATTAGTACTTCTTTCAATAAGGTTCCTATTATTTGTACAATGGATTATTTATAAATAAATCTCTAAATCACATGTAGATGCAAATATACATTTTTCATGTACATTAAATAGTCTACATTAGTTCTTTTTAACTTTAGTTGCGGAAAAGTATGAGTAAAATAATTGATATTTCTATGTTTGTAGCTATTTAAATTGCATTGATAGAAAATTATAGATGTTTTCTTATGTAGGAATATCCTTAATTGAAATATTATAGCATGTGTATTTCAATTGATAAAAAGCTTAATGAAATAGTAAAATGAAATCTTATGAAAGCCAAAGTGTATCTAATAAAGGCATAGATTCCTGGAGACTGTGGCATTCTAAATTGTTGTTGTTTGGTTTATAATTAAAATAAAACCTTCCTTCTCCATCTAATGAAAGGTATATAATATATGTACATGTTGAGGAAAACATCTCTTGAAACCTAATACATGCTATATGCATAATGCTCTGAAACTTATCTCTTTTAATAATATTGGATTATAATGCCTTGTATTTTCAATATACATCTTTGGGACAAAATTTTATTTATTTATTTTTCTTTGTTTTTGGCACTGTCATAAAAATGGTACAAGATACTCTATCACCTATCAAAAACTTTATTTTCTTTAAGTGTCTCTTGATTGATGACCTGAGCTTACTGTTATAAAATTCTTATTGTGATTCCTTGTTTACCTAAATAATTACTTTATCTATGTAGTAGTAATTGCCACAGTGCAAGAATAATTCAAAATATTCTTAGAGTGGGATGAGGTTAGCTTGGTGACATAAATACCTGCCTGGAAAATATAAGGTCCTGAGTTTGATCCCTGGTACCACATGCTATGCTTTCCCCAAAACTGGGTGGGGTGGTGCATGCCTGTAATCCCAGCACTGGAGAGATTGAGACACAAGGGTCACTAGGAGTCCAAACTGTGTAGTGAGACCTTGTATCAACATAAATAAATAAATAAATAAATAAATAAATAAATAAATAAATAAATCCTATGCTATCTATGAAGAAATACTAAAGAATATTCTAGGAAATGTATAAATACTGAAAGTAGAGTAAAGGAAACAGGAGACAATTCTCAAAATACAGTGTATTTAATAATAAAATTTAGACTCTCTATAAATTTACTCTTATTTCAAAGTTGAATTTATAGAAAATATACTCTTGAAAGACTATTTACCTTTTTTAATTGGACTTTGTTGTTGCAGAGTCTCATTATACAACTCAGACTCATAGTAATCCTCCTGTTTTTAGCCTCCCCAGCACTGGGATTACAGATGTGCACCACTATGCCTGGACTCTGGCCTGCTCAGCATGTGATGCCGGGATTGAACTTCAGTACCTGTGCCTGCCTAAACTTGCCTCAGCAGGCACTTCAGTCTGCTTAGCTATCTTGCCAGTCCAAGACTATTTACTTTTATAAAAATATATTCTTCAGAATATTTTAAAACCAAAACCATTTAGTGACAGATTGAAGTAAGGTATGACACTTAATTTAGGGAAAACAAATTTCTCTAGCTAGGAATATAGCTCAGTGTGAATGAATCGTACATGGATAAAAATGTAAAGGCAATGTTTACACCTCCTATTTAATAGCCTTATCATTCATATAGATAGATAGATAGATAGATAGATAGATAGATAGATAGATACAGATATAGATATAGATGTTATGTCTGTATATAGGTGTCCCCCAAAGCCTCGTGCAGTCTATCGGGTGGCTTCTGGAGTTTTTGATTGATTATTGTGGGTGTGAATATCGCACCTGCCCTGGTGCAGGTAGTTTGCATTACAGTGTAAGGAGGGGAGACAGGCTAGCTAGCAGCCTGAGCTGCTGCTGCTCCTTTAGCCCTCGTTCTTTGCCACAGCCATGAAAGGTTGCTCTTGCCATGTGCCAACCTGCCTTGTAGCCAGCTGAGGATGGACTGAAACCTCCAGTAAATGTGAGGTAAATAAACCTTTCCTTCCTTCATTTTAGGTGTCAGGTATTTGTCCCAGCAATGATATATAGATAAAGATATATACATATATAGAGAGAATGGTTTTAACTTAACACATGCAATATGTAAATATCTAAATTTAATTTGTATCTAAATTTATTACAGTAAAGATCAAAATAATAAAGCTGTAAAGAGATTGACTTTTACTCAATTGATACACAATTCACAATGTCTTAGTTCTGACTCATTTGACTGCTAATCCAGCCACTAAACAATACTCAATTATTTATTCACTATAACTTGATTAACCTTTGAGACTCACTCATGAAAAGCAGGGCCGTGGAGAGCTTCAGGCTACGCCTTTCAGTGTCCCTGGTCGCACTGCTGACGACGTGTGGGAGTGCACTCATGACAACTGGTGAGCTACTTCTAAATCACTGCAGGAATTTCAAGGAATAATGAAGATATTCTCTGCACCAGTAGATAGGAGAAAGTCCAAGTCTGTGTTTCTGCTTATCAGGACAATTCTGTCATCAGCCCACATTCGCCCAGCTAGACTGTTTTTCTACAGTATAGTTGTCTCCACTTTCTTTTCTCTGCTGGGATGCAACAAACTCCTAAAGCTTGCTGTGTATGAATTGGACATGGATAAAAATGTAAAGGCGATGTGTTCACCTCCTAGGTAGTAGCCTTTTCATTAAGCAACATTATGTGATATTTGGAAGGTTTTCTTTTGTTTGACTACTTGAAAAAAAATTTTTTTTTACTTTATGCCCTCATTTATTAGCATGCAGAACTAAATGAGAAAAGAGTAAATTAAAAGAAAAATTAGGTATGTCATCAATGACACTCAGGTACAAATTGCAAAGGTTTGAAGTAAATCAGGATGATAAAGAGAAATCACTTTGAGGCTTTGTAATGTATTTTATTGATATGTGATGCCATAATCGTTAACACACATCATTTTGTCAATAAGGAACCTTAGAAATTTAAATAAGCAACAAACAAAAGACTGTTATAATCAGGAAAATATATGAGCAAATTCTAAACATGATTTGATGTTTAAAATACACAGAAATCAAAGAAATGCATTTGCAGTAATATAGTATATCATAATCAAAATTTGTTCTTATTTATTCCATGCTCAGCTTATTTAAAAATAGGATGAATAAGTACACTTTGTGGAAAATGCACAGTGAGCTGTAATCTGTTTTCCAAATTGACTAGCAAAATAAAAATAATAGCATGGTTAATGAACCACAAAACATGTGATTCATTATTTTATTCAAAGATGCTTGCATTAAAAACCTTGTTACCTATACCTGTAGATGTAACTACAAAGAAGCATGTGAAACTGACATTACCTCCTAAAGCATATAGACTAAAAGAAATTTTATGATTAAGGGAAATCAAGCTTATTTGAGCTATATTTTGTTTTGAATGTATCACACCTTCTCTAATGTGACATACCAATTTTTTTTTTCCAGTACTGGAGATTGAACTCAGGACGCTGCACTTGCCAGGCAAGCACTTATTCTACTGAGCCATCTCCCCAGCCTGACATACCAGTTTTGTACGGGGATAGTCTTACAATAGTCTTGTCTTCATGACTTGTTGATTTAGAATTTAAAGTTTTGGAGATCACTGCTGTCTCTCATTATTTGATTATGCATTGATAAGTAATTTATATCCTGCCATTTATTGCAGAATTTTAGCTATGATCAATATTTCTGTGATTGGCTTTTATTAATATTCCTTGACTTAACATGTCCACTTATCCACTACTTTCCAATTCATTCCTTCTGCTACAAACAGACTTGAACTTCTCAAACTTTTCTTTCCTACCTCCAGGCTTTTACCTTTAGTTTAGTAATAGATACTATTCAAAGGGAACTGAGTAATGGACCTTGCGTAGTGATTCACACACTGGGAGCTGCCAATGTTCTTCATGTGTCCGTGACTGATCAGTTTCCTTGGTTTACAACTTTCAGTACTACTATTGGAAAAACATAGAGGACAACATGGCATGATAGGGAGACAACATCACCTCAAATATGATGCATTAAATAAATGTAAAATTATTTCACACACATCTTGTTTATTATTTCTAAGCTCAAATGAACAAAAGACATCCTCTCACCCCTGAGCATTATAGCCAAGCATTATGGTTGGATCATTTACAGTTAGGACTTAAACAATAAATTATGTAATTTTGTTATGATTTTTGCTGTCTTTCCCACACCATGAGCCAAGAATATCAACTAGATGCCACATTCGCCTTTTGGCTCGAAGGAATATTGTTTGCAATATTCTGTCTGAAGAGGGATGGACCTGGGAAAAAGATGTGAGAAACAGTCTTCCAATGAGTAGGGAAGTGTGTCAACACATTGTAAGGCCCATCGAGAAATAAAAATGCAGAGCTGTTTGTTTAAAAGGCAGAAAAATGCTTCTTCCTTTTTTATGGTCCTTCCCAAAACCAGTTGTTATATTTCCTTCCTTCCTTCCTTCCTTCCTTCCTTCCTTCCTTCCTTCCTTCCTTCCTTCCTTCCTTCCTTCCTTCCTTTTT
>NW_004524627.1:2849102-2861631 GCF_000260255.1 Octodon degus | reverse complement strand
TTTCTTTCTTTCTTTCTTTCTTTCTTTCTTTCTTTCTTTCTTTCTTCCTTCCTTCCTTCCTTCCTTCCTTCCTTCCTTCCTTCCTTCCTTCCTTTATTTCTTTTGTATTTTAGAGAAGGGTCTACAAGGTGTTCAGGGTCTTACTACTAAATCACACTCATAGTGATCTGCCTGTTTATAGCCTCCTAAGAGCTGGGATCACAGGCGTGTGCCACCATGCCCAGTCTCAATTGCCATCTTAGCCTGGTCCGGGGTAGGGCTGGCAAGGCAGGCCCAGGGACCTAATGCCTGGCCCTTGCACCTGCTTGCAGGCGCTTTAATCTGCTGAGCTATTTGGCTGGCCCAAAGTTGAGGATTTTTTTGTTTTCTTTCATTTGCATGGCTCAGGCTCCCCTAAGGGTGGGTCTGGTAAGGTATGTGGAACTAGGGATTAAACCATGGTATCCTGGGCCTGACTGCTAGTTGTGATATTTTCAATGTTCTAGTATCATACTTGTTGAGACCAGGAGGACTCAAAGGGAGATGCAGAAATCAGGGGCTTGGAGTCCACTCTGTGACCAGGCTTGTAGGGGTATATGCTCTCTGCACATACAGCCAGGCTCCCATTGAGAATAGGGGGTGCCAGTGGTCATGAAGTGAAGGCAAGAAAGCCAATTGTCTTGAAAACTGCCCAGAACAGCCAAGGAGGACTCAAGGGAGACCGTGTATAGTTATGCCCCAAGATCCTAGTGAGTGGTTTATTCTCCCATGAACTATGACCCAATATAAACCCCAATATTAAGTTAATAGGATTGCCAACAAAACAGCCAAGGAGCATTGAGTGTCAAATCTTGGTGTGGAGCCTTGGCCAATTTCAAATGCTGCCCAGCCATGAAGCTCATTTGGTGGAGAAGCTGGGAGGGGGAGACTGGACTGCGACATATGAGTCCTACACTGATGGAAGAGTAAAGGGTAGCCAAGCCCCATGTGTGAAGGTAACGCTTAATGGAAAAAGAACCTCCAGAGAAATGGATGAAATACCTTTATGGAGAGAGCTAACTAGTCTTTCTGAATCTCAAAACTGAAAATTTCTCTTAAGTTTGACTTCAAAGGGTCATATGATGCTGGAATAATGTAGTTATCAGTGACAATCTGAATGCACAAGGCTCTTTCCTAAACATGGGGCAATACATAAGGATTTCCCTTTTTTTTTTTTTTCTTCAATATTGGGATGAAAAGAAGTACTCCTACAAAAAGTTAGCTGTTTTATCTATAAATCTTCACCATTTGAAGAGCACTGTCAAAGATTTAATGTGACTTATTGAAAAGTAGCATAATGTGACTTTTCTTTCTTTCTTTTTTTTTTTTTGGACTGGGCAAAGTAGCTTTATTAGAGAAAGCCTGGGCTACATAGCATTTAAGAGTTGGCATTGAGGCCCTATTTCTTGCCAAATGTGGGCACAACGTTGACAAAGCGTCACTTGTACTGCATCCGCTGCTTGGCCAGGCCTGTCGTCTTCTCCCCCTCCTCCTTCCCCTCCCCCTCTCCCTTCCCCTCCCCCTCCTTCTCCTTCTGTTTGGTCACCTTGGGAGTCTGACCTCTCACTTTTCCAGCCCAAGCTAGTGAACCATGGACTTTACCTCCAACATGCGACCAGCTACTTCTAGAGTGGCCAGGGCTTCCACTCCACACTGGCCTAAAGTGGCTTCATCCTCCAATGGTTGGCGTGCCAGGAGAACAACTTGATCTTCTGGTGCAATGCCCTCCAGTGAGCCACAGGAGCCTTGATCTGGGAGACCATCTCCATACTTTGAGGGTATGTAGGTCCTGGGTGAGGACAAAGAGCTGCATGTTGACAACTGAATGGCTGAGCCCACCACCGCTACCCTGAATATAGAGTTCCGAAGGCAATGTGACTTTTCTTAAACAGAATTGGTAATCAGCAATGTAAAAGAAGCTTCTGCTTTGTTGGAAATTTAACATTTTATGGTTTAGTTAATAGTCACTAATATCATTACTAAAATGTAGTGTGTTATCACTATCATTAGATGTTGCTATATCACAGAGAATTATTAATTATGTAATCCTTACAGTAACCATACAAGCTCTATCATCTCCCTTTCTCACAGGAGGAAATGAGCACAGACAGAGGTTAATGAGTTGCCGGAGGTCCCACCGCTCCTAACTACACATTTATGATTGACTACACATAAACAAATTTCAGAAGCTGTTATACAAATGGCTATTCTGCTTACACTTGAAACAAGCAGAAGGTCTTTAGTGAACATATTTTAATGTTATTTTATATTTGGCTTCAACTAAGAAGTGATGATAAGAATAAAATATGTATAGAAATTATTTTTTGGAACTTAAAATTGTTTTGGTGTTTAGAGAATTTGGGAGACATGGTAAGATAAAATATTATATAATTTATTAATATAAACCTATAATGTTTGTGATTTGAAGTTTTGTTCTATAAATTAAAATTGACATATTTGAAATAGAAGCTAAGCATATTTTATAATAAAGATACAATAATACACAACTTGATAAGAATCTGAGTATGTTTCAGAGTCGTTCATGGAGAGCACGAGCTATTTAACTCCATGAGAGTGAAAGAAGAAAAAGTTGAAAAACTTTTAAACTCAGTAATTTCCATTTCAAATTATGTTGAAACAAAAATAAATAATTTTGTATAGATTACCTTAACATAGTAACAAATAAGATTTGATATTTATTTTTTTCTCAACATTAGGTTATATAATTAAGAAAGCAGTTAGAGACTCAGTGATATCCTCTCTAATCTGCCCTAATATCTAAAAATTGATGAAATCTGAGGTCCATTTTAGCAGCCATTAGGGGCCAGGAGGTAGATCAGTAGAATAAGTGTGCCCGCCTGGCAATACAAAGTCCTGAGTTCAGTCCCCTCTAGCACAAAACAAAAAGCAGTCTAGCAGACATGAAGTACCTAGCTTCCCAGCATCTTTACCCATCACTCACCACATGTGTTTGCAGGAGCCAGTTTCCCTCCTTGTCAGTCCACCTGGTTCAGTGCCTGCACCATTACCTTCAGCAGCACAGCATGGGAGCCAGGTGCTCAAGCAGCACCCCCAGCCTGCATGGCATAGGTGCCTCAGAGATGGGCGTGTGAGACAAGCTTACCCCGTGAGTGCATCTACAATACTCTGATGTTATGTGGAAGCTCCCTTGTACTCAAAACAGAAATGTGGATGATATGTGCATTCATCTGCTATTGCGGCATAACAAATTATCACAAGTTAAAGTGTCTCAAAATCTTATCCTTTATTTACTAGTGCAGATTCAGGACTTCAGGTTCAAGTTATCTGCACTGTCTGCTTAAGCAGAACTCAACTGAAAACAAGAATTCAGACAGAGCAATGGTCCTACAAAGGCTTCAAGTCCTCTTCCAATCGAGACTATTGGAAAAATTCAGTTCCTTGTAGATATTTAATTCATGATGGCATCTATAATCTCTAAATCCAATGGAAAACTGACTTTCTGGTGTTTCAGATTTTTTAGTTTCTTTAATTTTTAAAATACCTTCTAATTATTTATTTATGGGGTACAGGGAATATTTTAAAATAGGAATATTTATAGGGGAAAATAAATAGCTTCTAAGAGATAGAAAGCCTCCTCAATGAGTGGCCCTCTTTTTAAAAAAAGTGGTAGCAGACTTTTATAAATGTAGTAAAAGGAAAAGATTCTATAGAGCACTTTTGGGCCAAATGAAAGTAGGAAAAGAGGTATGCCCTACAGCAGGAGGGTGGGCCATCGTACAGAGGTGACACAGTGGTCATTTTCTGGATATTTCTGTATTTTTAGATGAAATTGCATTTGAATTGATGGGTTCTTTCTTTCTTTTGTATTTTAGGGAAGGGTCTACAGGGTGTTTAGGGTCTTACTACTAGATCGGACTCATCATGATCCACCTGTTTACAACCTCCCTAGAGCTGGGATTACAGGGGCGCACCACCATGCCCAATCTCCACT
The DNA here is from genome assembly GCF_000260255.1 of Octodon degus. Classification (NCBI taxonomy): domain Eukaryota; kingdom Metazoa; phylum Chordata; class Mammalia; order Rodentia; family Octodontidae; genus Octodon; species Octodon degus. The sequence continues at coordinate 2,857,640 of NW_004524627.1, read as the reverse complement.
GTCATCTCGGCGCACCCCAGGGGTGGAGCCTACACTACAGGCCCAGGGATTGAACTCCTGAACCCTGCTTCTGTTTGCAAGCGCTTTAATCCACTGAAGTATTTGGCTGGCCCTAAATTGATGGGTTCTGAGTAAAGCAGACTTCGTTCAAAATGTGAGTAGATTCCATTCAATCAGACTGGAAGTCAATTATATTTCCATTATCAAAAGGAAGATTGGTGGACGTCATTGCTATGCCTGTACTTTCTTTGCTGTTTTCAGAGTAGATGATGATTAGAATGGTGCACTAGGATGAACATCTACATGCTTCAATGCCGACATTTACAGATGCTTGAAATAAAACACAATTTAGATAATCTTAACCTCATTGAGACATGAGGTATTTTGCCACCAGATGGTTCCAAAGCCCAGTCACTAACAGAAGAGCTGGCAATGGCCTAGTAATGTGCCCATAATAAATTATTGGGCAAGTTTCATTTTGTTTAGGAGGATGCTCAGTCAATGCAGGCCAAGAGAAATTTTGTGATTTCTCCAGGAGACATTTTTGGAAAATTTTTATTTTCTAAATTTGATTTTCATCAATGTGTAGAAGCCAATACTTCTGTCTTAGCATATTTGCTTTTATAACAGTGTTTACTGGAGTCACAGATGATCTGTGACCAAGCATGCACTTTATGGATAGCAGTGTAATGCAAATGAGGCATAAAGCAGAGCTTAGTAATTTTTACCACTAGTGCAGAGCAATACCAGGCATTAAATAAATTAGTCAACACATTTTTGAATAACGGAATAACTTAATACCCATTGATAGAAATATTTGGTAAGTTAAAATTTCTCTTACCAACCTAAGTATTTTTTGTCTCTTGCCTACATTTATATGTGATATTGTTTAAAGTGAATTATATTTGTAGCAATTCTCACAAGATTCATTACATGCCTTTGGCATTTCAGTTGGATAGATAAGAGGATTACATGGTCTGAATCAGCAGTGTGAATGACAAGCAGGGCTCCCCCATGAAGCAGGGCATCCTCACCCGTGGCCCGATGCACCTGCTGCTGAGTAAGGGGCACTCCTGCTACAGACTGAGGAGAACAGGGAAGAGAAAGCATAAATCCATCCCAGGCTACATTATGGTTGCCAACCTCAGCATTCTCAATTTGATTACTGTAAGGAAAGGAGAGAAAGACATTCTTGGGTTGACCAATACTACCATGCCTTGGCGCCTAGGGCCCAAACGAGGGTGAGAAACCCAGGACTAAAGCCCCCAAGATCCAGGGACTTGTTACTTACTCCATGTGTCCTTCAACACAAACACCATCTTATTGTGCTGCTTCTTAAGTGCACTAAGAAAAATAAGGAAGTGGTGCAGTCTATGCTAAACTTCTGACCAAGAGAATGAAGGAAGCCGAAGAAAAATGCCAGGAACAGATTGCCAAGAGACTCAGGCTGTCCTCTCTGAGAGTTTCTATTTCCAAATCAGAGTCTAGCCAAAAGTAAAATGCTTAAGTAACAAATAAACTAGATTACCCATAGGACTGGCAATGTCAGAAGTTATCGACTTGAGCCTTTTACAGCTCAGCATATTAATATGGCTTTACTTTTTATGCCTCATTTGATACTTTTCTGCTGGATGTTTAAGACCAAGATAAAGCAAGACCTATATAGCAAGAAATGCAACTTTTGTATCTGACAAGATCAGTCAAATCTCCTCAGGATTTACCCTGAAACCCTGTAACGCAGTTTGTAGAACCTTTGTCAGTGTCAGCCCTGTGGATGAGTCACAGTCATTGCTTGACCTATTTGCTCTCTGTGAAAGTCTGAGAGAATGTTTTCTCTCCATGTGACTCTTCTTAGGTGCATTATATATTGTCAATTATTTTCTTCTGTGGCCCGATAATCTCCTTGATCAGAAAAAATGGGACACTACTGAGTTACAAGATTTTATGGTACAGGTTCTCTTGTGTCCTTATCTGCAAACTTAAGTTGATAACCCTCCAGAAGAGAAGGTTATCCACTACTCTTATGGACTACTGGACTATATTGGATTACTTTGCTGAATTTACTTACCTAAAATATTTAAATGTCAGTGGAATACCCATCACTGACAAAGCTAAGCCAAAAAGGGGGATATAAATGAAGGACCATTTTGTAGTGATATATACAAAATAGGATAGATATACAGCAACTTTCTCTTAATGCAATGAGAAGAAAGATTTGTACTGAAGGTGTTTGGACAGGATATCATGTCTGCATCTTTACTATGAATAACTACCACAAAGACAACAATATGCAATGTATTAATTATTGTAACTGTCCTACTAACCTGTTTTGAAACAGTCTCATTGCTATTTGTTTCTCAATAAAATTAATAAAAAATAAATCATAACACTGTGGTAAAAAAAACAAATAAATTAGATCTGACCCCCCAAAATATATTACACATGTTATTTATTTTAAAAAATCACATGAACTGATCAAATGTATACTGTTTCTTGTCCTTTAATTTTTATTTATTTATTTTTTTTTTTTTTTGGTGGAACTGGGGATTGAACTCAGGTCCTTGTGCTTCCCAGGGAATCACTTATTCCACTGAACCATTTCCCCAGCCCCTTTATTTCATTATTAATGGAAAGCTAAATTGGAAAATTCTCATGTAAAAATGTTAAGTAGGTATATAGTCAATCATAAGTATATTTTATAATGATTTAAAATTTCCATCAATCATGCGGAACTCCCCCGATGTATATTCAAAATGTATTTCACATAGAAAGAACTGTCCTGCAGTCAGATCTCAAAACAGTAGTTCATCCGTATTAACATGTATTACAGTAGTATCATACCTGTGTACTAAGTGATCAAGAAGATATTATTACTACAAGTATATCTAGTTTCCAGCTTGGAAGGTGAGATCTAAATTTTCTTCAAAATATGCTGATATAGTGACAAGCAACTTGAGTTTTCAATTCTGGCAGTAACAAAAAAAATAAGCAAACACTTATGCAATAAAAAGCCAAACTATAACTCATCTACTGCTAGATATGATAAATGCATTAAATATACAAGAATTTGAATGAGAAAGTACACAGATTTTCCTAAAATGTTGGATGAAAGTAATATAAATGAACATCTATGCAGGTATCCATATTGTAGATTATAAGACAATAGAAAGCACCAAATTATGTTTCATTTAAATCTAGAGAAGTAATGATTATCACATTAACTCTTGATATCAGAATGAGACTTAAAATCATAATCTCATAAATCTCTGGCTCTGCAAACTTAAGCAAGTTACGCAATGCTATGCTTCATGATTCTCATCTATAGGTAGGGGTAAATATAATTTTTACTTAGAAACTGGAGTAAGGAGAGATAGCCTATCCTATGTGTCTGAAATGACAGAGCATAAATGAATCTTAATTAATATGTTGGTTATTTATTACTGCATAATAAGCTACAACCAATTTAGTGATTTAAATAGGCAACATTTATTTACCTAAAATTCTGTGAGTTGTCAGTTGGCTGGATTTACTGTTGAGTGTATAACTATGCTGTTATGTGTCTGTAGATTGCCTCCAAAGATGGATAGCTAAATCTTAAAATTTAGAACACTAATGTGGGATTATTGACAGTGCAGATCACAGTTTCAAGAGTCTAAGAGAGAAATCTTCAAAATTTCTGATTTCAGAGCTGGTGTGATGTCATTGTAATAAAAATCAAACAATGCCCTAAGCCTGCAGAGATTAGAGCAATAGAAAAATAGACCACCACTTGCTGTAGACTTGGTTGCAAATTATTATGGCCTTTTTGCAGTTTTTTCATGTCCAGATGTAATTATTCCTCTAATGTCATATGAAAGATATTTGATCAATGAATACTGAAGGATAGCTTAAATATGTTATACATAAAATGTAGAACGAAAAATATTCTTCATGCAATAAATTAAATACATTCATAGCACTGTGAATCACTTGAAGTAACTTTTGACATAGATACTTTATGTTTCTGGTAGACCATTAAAGAGAAGTCTGTTGAAGTGAACTTTGTTTATGGTAATAGAATCCTAGAGTTACTTAGTTGATAAAGAACAGGAACAACATTACTCATGCTCACTTGTGCAGCATTCTTTACCCTTCACAGAAGTCCTTACCAATGGGGAGATTTGTCAATTTTAAAAGGATGCAAAATCTTGATTAATACTTCATATATTACATGACAATGTCTGCACATTGAGTATAATATCAACTTTCTCACTCTCCATTTTACTCATTTTATATTTCCTGCAAACTAAACACATATTGTTAATTTTTCAAAAGGATATTATGTATCTTTTGATAAAAATTGCAATAAAAATGTAAAGTGTGATTTAATAGGGAAATAACTGTCTCTTTAGAAAACCTGAAAGGAAATCAAAATTATTATACAAGCAACATCAAAATACCTCAGCATGATGGATAAAGATGACATTTACAAGGCTTGGTAATGCATAATAGTAAAGTTTACAGGAGATTAATCTAATATTGGAAACATATCATTTTTCACAAGAGCTGAGTCATAATTCAGCTGTCTCTCCCTGACAAGGTCAGAATTTACCACTGCGCACACTTAAAAGCTGCAGCTGGAGCAGTTTCATCACATCTTAAATCAGGTTCTGTGTAATTTCATATATAAAATCAAATTCTGTAGAGAGAATCCATTTTTAATATATTAAAGAGAGAAGCAAGAAATATGTTGGAAACTTTATGTTCAACTATTTCTGTAAAACATGAAAGTGCAGTTTGATATATAATTAATCAGAATCATCAGCAACTGGGTTTCACCCATATTACTTGGAATTATAAAGCAAAACAAAGCCAGCTGTTCTTTCAGAACATCAACTCCTTTACTGTCTCAAGAGCTATTCTGATTACGGCTAACTGATGTGATCACTTTCATCAAGTTGCAGCTGTCCTTACAGTATTTAGATTCCAGAATCAGCATATGCTATATATTCAGAAACCTAAGTCAATTAAATTTACATCTGGGTTGGGAAGCTGAAAACAGGAGGATCACTACAGATTCAATTTGTATAGTGAGAGCCTGTAGACCCTGTACTAAATACATAAAAAAAAATTACATCTGGGTTATTTATACGGTTGCAAGCCTAACTGGCATACATTCACTAATACAGGAGGTGTACATCCCTCCAGTTGATAATTCTCTTGAACAAAGTAGATATATTTTGAATAGAACTTAGATCCCTTCTTCAGACATTCATGAGCTACTGTGAGATGCCGAATGAATTGTGGAACACTTAGAAACATGATTCTAAGAACACGCATCATATATTAATCATTAGAAATAATAAATATAATAAAAACCAATACTAATGTTCAAATTTTTATTGCAAATGTCATTAAATGATACTGACAAATTCATAATTTGACTGTTTACATTCCATTTCATAAGCAATTTAATTAATTCAAATGCTATTCATATGATATTCAAGTATATCTTATTTGTTGTAACAAATTTTCTTTGCTTAAAAGCCAGTACTGTGATTTCAGTGGTATTCCCAACATCATCATTCCAAATATAATTTAAACCACTTGTCATTCAAAATGCTGTTTCTTTTTTTAATAGCCCTTTTCTCAATCATATCCTTTTCTAAGATTTTATTACAGCAAATTGAAGGAAAGAAAGTTAAAAAAGGATCTTACATTTCAAGCAATATTCCACTTATATTTAAGATACTTTCCATTTGTACTTCTCTGGGAAACTTGCTAACTTTTCCATTGGTCTCTTTCTATTGACAAGCTCAACTGTATAAAACCTTGGTTTGGGGTATTTCCCAATGATGGAGCAGTTGTGTGGTATGCATGATTTCTCAGTCCTATCCTCAGTGTTGCTGGATACATACATGCATGCATACATACATACATGCATACGTACTGCATGTAGACATAAATATGTGAAAATGGTTTTAAATCAAACAAAACTACTTTTAATCTATTACTTCTTTTAACTAGTAGTTCTCAAACATAAGTATACATGAATTGCAGATTACCAGACTCTATCTCAGAATTTCATTTTGTCTGAGATGTGCAAGAAAAATGTTTTTAACAGCACTCCAGATAGCAACAATCCATACCTGGAAGATTGTATAGTCATATTTAAAAAATAAATTTTTACCTTGTACAATAATTTTCTACGTTTAAAATTCAAAAAGCATAATATGATACTGAGTACTAAATGAAAAGCAATATAGGCTTTCATGGTCATGCAGAATGATAACAATTACTGTAAAACGATCTTCATAACCAGTGAAAGAAATGATTGTTCCACAACCTTTAAATTTGCTTCCAGAACCTTAAAACTCTTATTGTTCCTTACAATGATATTGGGAATGAAAAAATATAGTAAAATTTGTTTAGCACCAAGTTAAGCAATAAGAAACCTAGGAGTTATTATTTTGTTTCTTTGACAGAAAATATAAATAGTCTGCCTTTTTAAATTGCCAAACTTGTAGTACAGAGCGCTCATCTTTGCTATGCTTTGGTGAACTGCAAGAAGTTTGGATGCTCTCCCCAAACTTTATCCATAGTTCATTGTAAAATATCTCCAAGAGTTCCTTCATTTTTTTAAACAAATATCACTTCCAGCAGGACCTTATCATTGTGGACACAATTCTGTCATCAATAACATGGACAAATTTGCTGTCACTGCTGTACACCTAGGATCTTTCACACGGCAGCAGTATAGCAATGGTATACAGTACATGAAAGTTAAATTGCAGCTACAAATGAATGCCCTTTAACAGAAAAATAGTTGTGTATGCACTAAGTAGTATATGGCACATCTGTTATATAGAACTGTTGATCAACAAATATGAATTATATGTGTATTTCACAGAACTCTTAGAGACATAAATTTATATGATCCACAAGGCAGCTGTGCTAGTCAGCCTTCTGCGATGGTAACAAACAGTAAAAACTTCTTTCAGCTCACAATTTGGGGGGTGCTGGAGACACTTCTGCTTTTAGGCTTGTGGTGAAGTGGCACATCACACTGGGAAGCGCACGATGGAGACCGCTGCTCGCTTCAGGGAGATCCAAGAGTGAAAAAGAAAGAATGAGGCCAAGGCCCCTCAGTGTCACGGCCCCAATGGCAGAAATCTCCTTGTGGGTTCCACCTCTTAAAGCTGTTACACCCTTAAAGCCACACACTGGGAAGCATAGTTTTAAGAGATGCCTTGGGAGGCTGGCCAGATAGCTAAGTGGACTAAAGTACCTACTTACGCAGAGAGCTCAAGGGCTGGGGTTCAATCCCTGAGACCACAAGCTGTGCCCGTCCCGCCCCTGGGGGTGCACTGAAATTAGAACTGAGACTGGGTGTGTTTGCAAATGCCTGTAATCCCACTGCTTGGGAGGCTGAAAATGAAGATCACTACGAGTCCAATCTACATAGTGAGACCCTGTAAACCCTGTACTAAATACATCAAAAAAAAAAAAAAAAAAAAAGAAAAGAAAAAAGAAAGAAAAAGAAATACCTTGGGAAAAAAATTGATCCCAACTATTGAAACAATTTATGATAGATATTTTTAATATTCAAAAATAAGCATAACAAATATTTCATGTTGAGTTATGAGCATAAATAGATAAATAGAAACAATTAAAAATGAGATTTTTTTTTTTTTTTTTTTTGAACTGAGGATTGAACTCAGACCCTTGAGCTTGCTAGGGAAGCACTTATTCTACTGAGGCATCTCCCCAGCCCCCAAAATGAGATTTTTAAAAATAAAATGCCATAGTGGGAAAAGCATACTCTCTAGGCTTTTGATACTTTTGTTTCTTGGGCCAAGTGTTGGTTTCATGGGTCTGCACTATTTGCTCAATTACTAATTTGCTAATGTACCAATATGTCAAATATTATTCACTAATTGTTGCTTATCAGATATTATACATAGATTTTATGCAGATTTTAAAATAAAATTTAAGAATGAAAAATCAATTCAAAATCACTGGAAAAAAATAAACTAACATATTTTGCTATATTCTGACTCTATCTTTGCTTTCTCACTATTTTAAATGCAAATTTTATATTTTTGGCATACAAATCCCCAAACTCATAAAGTGAGGAAAATCAGGTAGTCATCTGTGAACGTTGTGGAAAGCTATAGAAGAAACTGTGGTAAAAATTCAGTCAGAAACTTGATTGAAACCCCAAAGCTGTTTCAGAGGAAAGAAATTTTAACTGTCCCCTTTCCCACTCTTGAAAGTGTTCAAAATAATAGGAAAGATAATTTCAATGGGACAAAATTCTATATATAAAATGTTAAATAGAAAATGTGTCTCAAGGATGGCCAAATATCTCAGTAGATTAAAGTGCCTGTTTAGGCAGACACAGGCGCCAGGGGTTCAATCCCACCCTCGGGGCATGCTAAAACAGTGATTGAGACAGGGCGTGGTAGCGCACACCTGTAATCCCAGCACTTGGGAGGCTGAAAACAGGAGGATCACTATGAGTCTGATCTACGTAGTGAGACCCTGTAGACCCTGTAC
>NW_004524627.1:2806735-2849002 GCF_000260255.1 Octodon degus | reverse complement strand
TATCTCAAGAGTGAATCATAAATGTTAAATTTCTAATAAAAGACAGCACATTATAATGATGTATAATTTGTGAAGTAAAAAATTCATGCAAAACATAAAGCAGTCTAGGGAGGAAGCACAAGTAAGCTTCTGGGCGCACTATGTGCAGAGTGAGTGAGTGAGTGCTGAGCAAGGGAAATGCAAGGAAAGGACTTGTGTGGGAGTGGCCTGAGAGCAGCTGCCAAGATCCCCATTCCCTGCTTCAGGTTGCACTAGACAGTTGGCACTGATGCTATCTTTCCCCCGAGTTAATTCACTGTCATCAGAGCTGGAAGCCCAAAAAATTAATACTGCTTTACTGACCAGGAAATGAACTGAAGAAATCCTACATGGAACAGGAAAGGGACAGACATACCCACCTGCCTCAACAGTATTCTCTCTACCCACTCCAGGGCCACTTCCATTTTCAATTAGGAGCATTTCTCATACATAAAGATGTGCTCAATAAATATTTAATCAAAATAAATGTCAAAACACAAGATCATGAAACAAAACAATAGGAATAACAAGCACCAGAGGAAAATGAGTTGGTAATATACAGAGACACCATTTTATAGTCTTATCTTTTCTCATTCATTTAATAAAATAAACTCAGGTTAGATGAGTCACTAACAGGGGGCTTCTTGAGCTGCAGTACTTAGTTAACAGATAGGTCTAAAACACAAAATTAAGACTAAAAAAAAAATTAGGTACAAATGTAAGAGTAAAAGGAAGCTTTCAAATTAAGAAAGGCTGCTTAGATCTGGGAAGCTAGATTGGAAAAAGGCCCATCCTGTACTCTTAGAAAAATCCAAGAACTGTGAGGAGTAAAAAAACCTAAAAATCTTTCAGAGGCAAAACAACAGAAATAAATAGGCTCTAGCAAAAGAAAAAAACTGAAGAAAAAAAGATAATTCAATGCCCTAATGTTTCATGTTAAAATCACCAAGCATGAAGCAAGCTTTAAAGATTGGGGAGGAAAATGTTCAATAGTTATAGATTCTTATCTCACGCTAACCCACTAGCATAGAAAGAAGGAGAACAAAGATTTTTTTAAGTCACTAGAGAAGAATAAAGTCATAAAGAGAAAGATTACTCAAGGCTATAAAAAGGTAAGATTTGATCCAATCATATTGACAATCATAAATGATACTTTGATCAAATCCCCATCACCTAAAATCAAATAACAACATTAATAATTTCAACTAAAATCTTTCAAATTGGATTTAAGATATATAGTTTTATTTATTTATTTATTTATTTATTTATTTATTTATTTTTGTATTTAGGACAGGGTCTACAGGGCCTAAGGGTAGCACTGTTAGCTCGGACTCCTACTGATTCTCCTGTTTACAGCCTCCCAAGTGCTAGGATTACAGGCCCATGCCAATATGCCCAGTCTCAGTCGCCCTCTCAGGGTGCCCCAGGCCCAGGCCAGCAGTGACATACATAGTTTTATATATTTAATAGACATAATATAAAAACAAAACACATGTCAACCATATCTAGAAAAATGATTACAAGTATTTGTCCTCCTGCAAAATTCTAAAATTCAAGAAGATCAGGGATAAAGGATATATTAGTCAAGCATATTTTATACATCTTTGCCAGTTCTATTTTTCAGTTTTCTATTTTTATTGAGATAGGGTTCCCCAAGTTTCAAGTTTGCAAGTGAGACATGACTGCCTGAAGAGGTGGGTCTCTGGGGAGGTGCTTATACCATGAGGCAGAGTCCCGGGAAAGGGATGAGTGCCTGTGTAGGGAAGGACTACAGAGCCCGCGCATCTCTTCCACCCTTCCTTCATGTTCATCCCCTATGGAGAACTCAGACCACCTTGGGAGCAAAGACAGAGCCCACACCATAGTCAAGACTGTTGCCACCTATGTCTTGAACTTTTGAATCTCCCCAACTATGAGCAGCAGTACATGTATTCTAGTTATAAATTTCCCAGTCTCAAATATTTAGCTACAGGAGCATAAATAGAAGAAGTCTATTTTATATGCAAATGTATGATTTGATGTCTTTCTCATTAAAAGTGCAAAAGGTATTCTGTAAGGAATTTTTGTCTGACTTCTTCATTTTGAAGTGGAAGAAAAAGGATATTTTGAGAGATTCTGTGTTTGGCTGCATCGTCGGATTGTTTTCTAGTCTTCCTGCAGTAATATCACACATTCTGTGCACTGCACAGGAAGTGTTTACCCAACTATTCCACAAAGTCTGCTTCAAATAGGGATGTAATCCACATTCTGTCTACAGTAAATAAAAAGTGCTGATTTTCATTTTGGAAATACACTCAACTTAGAAAAAAAATCCCAACTTATTCTACCATCCCCCTTTTCAAGAGCAGTAAAATGTAGTAAGATGCAGACCTTCTGTTCAGAGAGTGAATATGCTAAATGCAATTATTTCATAGGCTATGTATGGTTTTCTAATCAGCACAAAAGGCAGAGAATCTTTTAATTTATGTATTAACTTTCTATTGCTATCATAAATAAATGACTGAGATAATCAGGGTTTTTTAATTTAAGTTAATTTTTTATTTTTTTCTTTAATAATTTTATTAAGAAACAAATATCAATGACACTGTTTCACAACCAATTACTGGCACATTTACAGTAATTAATACATTGCATGTTGTTGTCTTATTGGTTATTCATTGTACAAGATGCAGACATGATCTCCTGTCACAAACACTATTATAACAATGCTCTCTATTCATTGAATTAAGAGAGTGGAGCTATATATCTATCCTAACTATTTTGAGTATGCAGATACAAAAGGGTCATTCATTTCTATCCCACTTTTTTGGTTAGTTTTGTCAGAGAAGAGCATTCCACTGTCATTTAAATATTGTAGGAGCTTGAATTCAGCAGAATCTCCCAATACAGTCCAGTAGTCCACAATAGTAGTAGGTTTTCCATAAGACTGGCAATGTCCAAAGTTGTTAACTAGAGCTTTTTTACAGCTGAGTATATTAATGTGGCTTTACTTTTTATACTTCATTTTCATGCTTTTCTGCTGGATGGTTAAGAGCAAAATAAAGCAAGAGTCATATAACAAGAAATGTAACTTCTGTATCTGATAAGGTCAGTCAAATCTCCTCAAAAATTAACCTGAAATCTTATCCCGCAGTTTGTAGATCCTTTGTGAGTGTCAGCCATGTGGATGAGTCACGGCCATTGCTTGACCAATTTGCTCTCTGCAAAAGCCTCAGAGAATGTTTTCTCTCCATGGGACTCTCCTCAGGCACACTCTACATCATTGATCACATTCCTCTGTGGCCCCATAATCTCCTTGATCAGAAAATTTGGGACACAACTGAGTTACATAATGTTACAATATAAGTTCTCCTATGTCCTGAGTCTTCACTAACCTTGAAAGGCTAGGGCCAAAATGTTGGCTGTCCTCGTAGCCCTTCTTTTTCTCTAATATTTGGTCTGAAAATGTAGGTTGTTAACCCTCCAGAAGAGAAGCTTATTATTACCCTACAAGAGGTGCAGTTGGGTTTAACTTCACTATCTGTCTGAATATCAAACTAAAAATTACATAATTTTATACAGAAATTAAGAAATCTAACCATATACAGTGTAGTAGCAGGACTATCCTGTGATATTTTTTTTCCTGTCTCTTGTTTTCTTTATTGCCTTTTTTAAAAAATAAACATTTACTTGAGAGACAGTATGGCAGCAGTTGGTATGTCATGACAAGCAGTACATACTTAGAAGACCAGAATGGCAGGCATTCCAAGCATGAGTCTACCATTATACATTGCTATTTCAGTGCAGCTGCTTAGTTCACAGTTATCAGCATAGATAGTTAGCCAGGGTGAGAATCCTATCAATTAACTGCTAGTTTCAAAAACAAACTGCAGATTCTCAGGATCTTTGCCTTACCCATCTTGTTCATATAAATGTATGGCTTTGCCCCTGTCATGTTTCCCAGCTTTTCTCCTTGCCCTCTCTTCATTATCCAGTCCTCAAGTTCTCACTTTCCTTTTATTTGTGTTATACCTTTCTAATCGTATTTCTTCTTTTGAGTTCTCATACTAGGGAGAATATATGATATTTACACATGTGTGTCTGGTTTATTTCACTTATGAGTATATCTTCCAGTGGCAAATATGAAGGCTTTGAGTTTATCATTCTTTATAGCTGAGTAATACTCCATTATATAAAAATGCCACATATTTTTCAACTATTCCTCATGTGACAGGTATCTTAGTTGTTTCCAAGATTTGGCTATCACACATTGTGCTGCTATAAACATAGGTACACATATATCACCATGATATGACATTTTTAGTTCCTCTGAGAAAATTCCCAGTAGGGGGATAGCTGGTTTGAATGGGATTTCCAGTCCTAGTTTTTTAAGGAGTCTCCACAATGATTTCCATAATGGTTGCACCAGTCTACATTCCCACCAGCAGTGGAGAAGTGTTCCTTTTTTCCCACAGCCTCTCCAACATTTGTTGTTGGGTGATTTATTTATGATAGGCATTCTTTGTGGGATGAGATGGTAGCTCAGTGTTGTTTTAATTTGCATTTCACGGATGGCTAGTGATGTTGAGCATTTTTTCATATATTTATTCACTTCTTTAATTTTGTCATCTGAGAAGTGTGTGTTCATCTCGAATGCTCATTTCTGTATTGGGTCTTTAAGTTTTGGGGCCCTAGTGTTTTTTAGTTCTTTATAAATTCTAGAGAGCAGACCTTTGTCTGAGTACTTATTTGTCATGATTTTTTCCAAATTTGTGGGTTGTTTTTTACTTTGTCAATAATTTCTTTTGACGTGAAAAAACTTCTCAGTAAGAGCAGGTCCCAGTTATTAATTCTTTAAAGTATTACCCATGTGATTTAATTTTTGTTCATGAATTCTTTACTTACCCCTATTTCTTCAAGAATTCTGCCTACTTTCTCTTCCAGGAGATTTAGTGTTTCTTTTTAATGTTTAGATCTTTAATCCACTTTGACTTTAGCTTAGTGCATGGCAATAGACCTGGGTCAAGTTTTAGGTTTTAGTATGTAGAGAGCCAGTTTTTCCAGCACCATTTGTTAAAGAGTATATCTTTCTTCCAGTAAGCATGTTTGGCCCCTTTGTCGAAGATTAGGTGGCTGAATGTGTTCATAGAGGCCTCTGCATCTTCTCATCTATTCCCTTGATCCTCAGGTCTATTTTGTTGCCAGCACCATGCTGATTTTATCACAGTAGCCTTGTAGTATAATTTCAAGTTAGGAATTGTAATGCCTCCTGCCTTGTCTTTGTTGGCCAGGATTGCCTTTGCTATTCTAGGGCTTTTATGCAATAATCAGGTTTTACAGAAGAAAAAGTTTATATTTTGATTCATAGTTTTGGGTTTTTAGTCTTTCATTGGTTGACCCCATTGTTTTGGGGCCTGTGGCAAGGCAGCATGTTAAGTTGGGAGCACATGAAAAAGCCATTTATGTCATATGAAAGAAGCCTGAAGGGCTGGGGTCCCAGTGTCCCCACAAGAAGAGCCTTAGTAATGCAGAGGTCTCCCAAGAGGTGCTACTTCTTAGAGATTCCACCATCTCCCAATAGCCTCAAAGGGGGTCAAACATTTAACACATAGGGCTTTGCAGGTCTGCTCCCTGAACCATAGAACCTCATATATTAAACAAGATCTCTAAAAGGACTTCAGTAACTCTCTTGGACTGCAGAGTATCACTATGCTTTGTACAGTTGTTAGTGTACTTGAAACTATCTAATCAGATAATTTGATGTTGCTGAGTGAATACAGTGACTTCAGCTTCTTAGTATATGCTGGTGATAGTACATACTTATAAACTAACAGTCTGAGAGGCTGAGGCAGGAAGATTATGAATGTGAGTTCATCCTGGGCAACTTATCAAGACACTGTCTCAAGAAAATGACATAAGCAAATAAACAAAATCCAAAGTTAAAAGGCAGAAGGATGTAACTCAGTGCAAAGCTCTGAGTTCAAGAAGTGTCAAGAGATATCTTTGTTTGTTCAAGAATGCTCCAATACAGTTATAGTTACGACAATCATTGCAAAATGCCACCTGCTTTAGCACTTCTGCATGTTTCATTCTTTCTTTTTTTTTTCTTTCGAATTTAAGACAGGGTCTATAGGGTATTCAAGGTCTCACTACACCAATCAGACTCGTAGTGATCCTCCCGTTTTCAGCCTCCCAAGCACTGGGATTACAGCTACATGGCACCATGCCCAATCTCAATCACCATTTCAGTGAACTCTGGGGGCAGGGCCAGCAGGGAGGCTGGGGGTCAAACCCCCAGCCCCTTCTTCTGCCTAAGCAGGCACTTTAATGTTTTGAGCTATCTGGCCACCCCTGCATACGTCATTCTTTAAATAACCTTTTAAAAAAATTATTTAGATTCCATTTTATTAAGTGTGACAAGGAAAGGTTCACTGGGTCTGGGGAGGTGAGAGCTAGTCATAGGGAGGTCTGGGGAGCTGGGCCAAGGTAAGCTGGAATCGGAGAGCAGAGGACTATGTTCTTAGCTTGCACAGGAGGCAGTGTTGAACATTTAGTTAAACAAACAGGTTAAATAATAGCTAATTAAGTATTTACCCTATGGTTTTAAAAACATATAAAAGAACAACAAATTTATTTTTCATTTTTTGTTACATGCAGTGAGACATTCAATTTTTTTGAGACCATCAATTTTATAACTGTTTTGAAATATCTTTTTAAAATCAATGCTAAAATTCTTTTGGTGAATTATGTTTTGTTAACTTAGCTACAAAAGCTGCTCCGGGCCTCCCTCATCACTTGCCCATGTGCATTATCTATAGTTGTCTTTTAATAAACTGAGACTAAATTATTAGAAAAACGTGTATCACCAGAGAGTAAGGGTTGTCAGATACTACTGAGATGTAATACATCAAGTGCTCAGGTGTTCAGCTTTATCTCAGATGCTGTTTATTTTCAGGACACACATTCCCCCAAAAAGTTTTCAACCCTTCTGACCTGTTCTGATTTCACATGAGCAAAATAATGAGCACTCACCACCAGAAGAACAGCAGAACTGATGGGCCCTAGAGTAGAAGATAAAGGATTTGTCACTAAAGCAGTGATAATGTGAGCCGTCAAGGAACTCACATTCTCTCAAATTAATTAAACGTTCTCTAAGAAAGACTTGTCTTTAATTTCCAGGCCTTAACAAAAGCTTCATATATTTCAAAAAAATCATTTGCAAAGAGAAAATGTTGATAATCAAATACCTGGTTTTTGTCTTATAATTTCATGAGTGCAATGTAATTCTGAAAATGTAATATGCACCTAAGTTCTGTATAGCAAAATATTAATGAATGACATTTTTGACAGAACAAATAATTATGGATTATTTGTAAAATGATTTAAATTTTAAATTAATTTCAGCTGAGTTCCATCCACCTTGGTAATGTTTGAACTTTCAACATTTTCTATCATCCAGGCCAAGTCCAAATACTGTTTCATAACTATATTCTCTTCCATCCTCCTCCATATGTTCTCACTTTGTTTTCTCTTGTGATCTAGCTCTATTACTAAACTCCATGAGAATTATTTCATCTGTTTTTATTGCATGATAACGTGTTTGTCTTTTAAAATACAGTTCATCATTTAGTTTCTCAAACTTCTAATCTTCTAAGAAGAAACAAGATGTTATGGATTGTTCCTAGATGTCCCCCCAAAACCTCAAGAAATTATAAGGGAGAGTGTTTTGAGGTGGCTGAATCCAGAGTATGTGATTGATTCATGGTGCAATGCTAACATTATGAGTGCTAGGATTAAATGTGAGTGATTACTAACAGTCCACTGATTGATTTGACAACACCCTAATCCTAGTATCCTATATGTAAGGAACAGAAAGAGAATTGTCTTATGTGGTATATTGAAAACTGGTGATCAACTTGTAACACCCAGCTGAGCTGAATAGCATGGTGCTAGGTATGGAAGACACACATGATGATTGTTGCTAGCAGAGGCTGTTAATAATCAGAGGCTGTTAGGGAAGTTAAACAACTTCCTAAGGAGAAACTGTTGGGGACCTGTTAGGGGGCAGCCAGTTCTTGGCTATTTTACTGGAAGACTTTGTTGTGCTGGCTTTCGTGATGAAGTTCCATGTTCTCATTGCAGGAGGAGTGCAGGAATGTTTTTATTTCTCAGAATGGTTATAGTTCACTTTTGGGGGAGCTCTGGGGAGCTCTCTTACCTTGAGCTTCACTTCTACTTCCTGGATCTTGAGAGTAACATGGTACACTGTTCAGTCTTCTACAGAAGTTTGTCATGTTGGCTTTCCTGATGGGAACTCAGCTTTTCTCACTGTCAGAGGAACTCAGGACCTCACTGTTGTGAGCATGGCTGTGGTCCTTTTCTGGGGATCTCTGGTTCTTACTTTGAATGTTTCTTTCTGGCTCTTGTTCAGATCCTTCAGCCTGGAACTACAGATCCTTCATCCTTCCTATCTTCCAGTAGCATCCTCTGGGCCTTCCCAGTGAAGATCCATGAAACAGGCTGGCATGAGACATTTTTGTGGACTCTAGTCCTTCAGTTGGACTTGTGGGATGCATTTTTATGAGCATTAAGACTTTAGCTGGACTTATGTAGAACATTACTATGGGATCCAGGCCCTCAGCTGGATACTCTGGTATTTAGTATGTGGACAGATTTCCTGTGCTCTCATTTTGTTTATGAATCTTTAGGTGACTGTTACAAATAACTGTATAAGAATGTGTCCTGTATTGTATTGTTGGCCTTGCAAAACCCCAAAACATGACATATTGTCTCCTGCTTGCTTTGCTACCTGCTGCATGCCATGCAATGTTTCTTTTCGGCAATTCTTGTCTGCCAACCTACCCTGCCTTGGAGTCAGATGATGGTCTGTAATCTGTACAAACTGTGAGCTAAATAAACCTTTCTTCCTTTAACTTTCCCCCTTTAACTTTGTCTCAGCAATAAGAAAAGTAACACAAGGCGACATGAGCTTTTCTAACCCATACGCAAACAGTCTTTTCTAATCTAATTGTTTTTTTCTCAACTCTGCTTGTAAAAATGCTGAAAATTGCTAATGTGAAAGGCTTCAATATTTATGTCCTCTTTGGTCAGTAATTCTATATTTTAGAGTTTTTCTCTACAAAAATGTGTGCAAAGATATTATTTTTATAGTGATATTAAACAAGAATAATATGGAACCTAATGTCCTAACAAATGAGTGTTAAATAAATTACAATGGCCTGCTTCATTCATTTATAAGCCAAAGTAATAAAAATGCTATAAAATATTAATTCTTCTGAAAATATATTTTAAGTGAATAAAACTAAATGAGACTCTACTTGGTATTACCCTTTAAAGCACAAATTCTCTAATATGTACACATTCTTAGAGGAAGACTAGAAAATAATTTATCACATTAATGTCTTTATTTAGTGCAATGGAGTGATAATTTTTTTCTTATTTTTCTAAATTTTCTGACATATTATTAGTAAATATGTTTATATGAAAAGAAAAATGTTACCACAAAATTATTGTTCCGAGTTGGTTTCTTTTTCTTTGATAAGGCCAAGCCTTGTTTTTAAGGAAGGTTCATCAGTACAAACAGAACTCATGACGAGATTTTTCTTACAAAAGATCTTAGCAACGTCATTAGTGAACATAACTAAGCATAGTAATACTTGGAGGTTTGTATTTTTACTTAGCCCAGAAGTGGAGAAAATGCACTGACTTAGTTTTTATTTTATCCATGTTTCATCAATATAAATAAAAATTTATCCAATAGGGTTTGCGCATTATTTGGTAGAAATATGAGAAAATGCTTGAACTTCAATTTTTCAATGACTTTGTCTATCAAATTCTTCAGCCAAGAAATACAGAGGAAATTTGTTGGCATTCATCCTCATGCTCACATTTAGAGATGCTAATACTACAACTTTCAGAATATGATGAGACTTGTGATAGTGAGCTCTTCCTGGAGAATTATTTTTTTTAAACAGAGGAAAAATCATCACCTCCTTCAGAAAGTATTTATACAACAGGAGCTAGTCAAAGATTATATCAGAAGTGTGTAGTCTAGTTGGTAACTCAAGTGGCTCAAAAGATTCAGCCTAATTTGGTAAAGAAAAAAACTGCACAGGTTAAAAACGCAAATTCAAGTAATTAGGAATGAAAAGGGGGACATCACAATAGATTCCACAGAAATCCAAAAGATCATCAATATCTACTAGGTTTTCTAATAAGATGGAAAACTCAGAAGAAATGCATATATTCCTAGGCACAACTGAGGTGCCAAAACTAAATCAAGAAGATGTAAAAATTCTAAATGCACCAATATCAGCCAATGAAATTGAAAATGTAGTGCAAAATTTGACAACAAAGAAAAGTCCAGGCTCTGATGGATTCACTGTTGAATTCAACAAGACATTTAGAGAACTAATGCCAGTAGTGCTGAAACACTTTAAGGAAATTGAAAGGGAAGCAACACTCCCAAAATCATTTCTGGAAAAAAGTATTACCCTAACTCCCAAACTAGATAAGAACCCAACCAAGAAAGAAAACTTCAAGCTAATCTCCCTAACGGACATGGATGCAAAATCATTAATAAATACTTGCAAACAGAACATAGTAAATTATTAAGAAGGCTGTACTCCATGACCAAGAAGGGATTCATCCCTGAAATGCAGGGATAGTTCAATATAGGCAAATCAATAAAGCCAGAAACAAGACAAGGATGTCCACTGACATCGTCCTTATTCGATACAGTTCTGGAAACACTAACCAGTGCAATTAGAGAGGAGAAAACAAATAAAAGGAATAAATATAGGAAAGGCAGAAGTTAAGTTGTTATTATTTGCAGATGATATGTTAATATACATAGAAGACACGAGCTCTTTTAAATTTAATATGCAAATTCAGTAGCATAGCAGGATACATATTTAGCACTCAAAGGTGAATAGCATTACTGTACACAAGCAACAGACTTATGAGAGAGAAACTAGAGAAGGCATACACTTCACAATAACACACAAAAATGAGATACTTAAGAATTAATCTAACAAAGGAAGTGAAATATCTGTACAGTGAAAATTACAGTACCCTCCAAAAGGAGATTGACAAGGACTTCAGAAAATAGAGATTGAAGAGGATTTCAGCAATATCCTTTGCTCTTGGATAGGTAGAACCAACATAGTGAAAATGGTCATACACTCAAAACCACTGTAGAGATTTAATGCAATCCCAATCAAAAACCATTATCATACCTCACAGAAAAAAACAATTCTAAAATTTATTTGGAGCCAGACAAAACCTAGAGTAGCAAAAGCAATTCTGTGCAAAACTGCAAGTCAGAGTACATCACAATTCCAGACCTCAAATAATACTACAAAAGTATCCTGACAAAATAAACATGGTATAGACAACAAAAAAAAAAAAAGAAAGAAAAGAAAAGAAAGAAATATCAGAACTGAGGATCAGTGGACTAGAACAGAAGGTATAGATATACCCCCAGATACAATCAGCCATCTCATCTTGACAAAGGAGCCAAAAAGATTCACTAGAATGAAAATAGTTCATTTAATACATGGTGCTGAAAAAACTGACTTTCCATGTACCAAAGTCTAAAACTCAACCCATATGTTACCATACACTGAACTAAAATCAAAATGGATCAAAGATCTAAAGATTAAAACAGAAACACTAAATCTACTGAAAGAGAAAGTTGGTAGAAATCTTGAAGACATAGGTGTAGACTGAGACTTCATGGTCAAATCCAGACTTCAGGGGAAATACTGCAAAGGATCAGCAAATGGAATCCCATCTTATTAAAAAGTTTTTGCACAACAGAAGAAATTTCCACAGGGTAAAAATGCACCTATAGATTGGGAAAAAATTTTTTAACTACTTGCCCCTCACACAAAGGATTTATACATGGAACATACAAAGAAATTGAAAAAGAAAAAAAAACCTCAAATTCAAAGACCTAACCTACACATGGGCATCTGGGATGAATACTTACTTCTCAGATGAAGAAATACAAATGGCACACAAATATATGAAAAAGTTTTCAAAATCATTGGTCATTCAAGAGATCATATTAAAATAACACTGAGATTCCATCTCATCCCAGAAGTAATTGCTATCATCAAGAAATCCACGAACAAATGCTTGAAGGGCTGTGTGGAAAAAGGAATACTTCTCCACTGTCGGTGAGAGTGTAGACTGGTACAGCCACAGTGGAAACCAGTGTGTAGATTCCTTAAATGCCTGGAATTAGTGGTTTCATTCAACTCAGCTATTCCTCTCCTGGATATTTTCCCAGAAGAATTAAAAATATCATAACATAGTAATATATGTGAACCCATTTTTAGAGAAGCACAATTTGTAATAGTTAAATCTTGGAAACAACATAGATGCCAATAAACCAAGAAATGTATTTAGAAAAAGATTTTTTTGGTGGAGGGGATTAAATATTGACATGGCAAGAGAGACTGCATTTTCTTTTTAATTTGAGTTTAGAAGTCACTTGAACTTTAAGTGAATTCACTCCTCACCACCTTCCGTCTTAGTTAACTATAAATCCCACAAAGGAGAACAAATAGCTAACCTATGGAACAAACAGAACAAATTGTACATAAGTGAAAATTTAACCATACTAACAAATGCCTGGGAAATGTACACCTGTGACTTTTTGTCAAATTCCAAAATGTTGTGGTTGCCATGGTTACTTGCAAATATATAAAAACCCATTACAAAGTTCTCTGGTCTTCAACATTCTGTGATTTTTGCATCAATTTGTTATCCTCCTGGCAACAAAAGCCTTGTTTGTTCCCACTCTTGCTCTCTCATGAGTGTCTATGTAGCTAAATTTTGCTACAACAATATAATGTAGTACTACTCAGCCATTTAAATAAAAAAGGCCAAACTGGAGACTTCAAACAAGAAAATAGAATCTGAAATGTACAATAGATATTGTGAACTAAGAAAGAAACTGTTTGAAAGAAAAGAAAGAGGAAAGGAAGAAGAGAAAAAGGAAAAAATATATATGTATTCATAAAGTAGTGAAGATAGTTTTACAGAATATTATTTAGACATGATACCATGTCTGCATCGTATAATCTAATTTACTACAAGACAACAGTATACAATATATATAAACTATTGTAACTGTCCTACTAACCAGTTTTGAAACTTGATTTAATTGATTGTGTATCTTTGTTCTATTCAAAATAAAACAAAACTTTACAGCTTAGACAAATCAAGAGATTTCTTGCCTTGTTCATCTAAAGAATTTTCTCCTGGTTAGCTTATACAACCAATTATTTATCACAATCTGAAGCAAACAATGAAAATTGAGTAGATTTATAGAGTGAATAATTATATATTTTTAATTTTTTAAAGTTCTTTCTAAGCAGTAATAGCCAATGAAACAGGTAATAAATGAATCTGTATATCTTATAAATACTGCACAGAAGACAACAGTGGCAATTTTTCTTAAAATTGTGCTTTATTATACCATTCAAGCCAATCAATCTAGTAGTTAAAATATGCACAGAAAGATAAACATTTTTATAATACTAGTTTTTTATCTTTTCATGTTTCATTTTGTTTCTTAATTTGCATAAGTACTACAATTTTTCCTTGATAAATGCTTAATATGGTAAATATTCATATATGAATGGTTACATTTTAATATCTGTTTTTTCTTTTCTTTCCCCCAGTCCTTTCATGTAAAACAGAACTTTTTTTTAAAACAGAACTTTAAATTGATTTAATAGTAAGTTATATTTTCATTTCAAGAACCATAATAAATTTTTAAGAGGAAAAATTCTTGAAATCAGAAGAATTTTACTATCAAGAATATATTAAATTGTAATAGCCCAAATCTTGAAGAAAGCAGAGAATAATCAATAGGATAATAAGAAAACATACATGAAAAGGAAAGCAGTAGTAATTAAATTCTAATGACAAAATGTATGCATGTGTACTTGAAAAGGGCCACTGCGATAATTGTTAGGTTGACAATGAGTGGTTTGAGAATTGTAAAAGATAGAAGAAGAGAACTGAAAAAGAAATGATATATCAAGTGCTATATGTTTGGGGAAAATCCAATATAAAAATAATTATTATTTTCTTCAAAAGTTTATTTTGTTTGCAATGTGAATATCAAATATCTTAATTTACAATGCCCCATTTACATGCTATGCAATTGAACTGTGTTAATATCCAATTAGATGATGTACAGCAGTTGATTGGTTAGCTCATCAACACAATAATTTTATGAAAGTAGAATTTCTTTAAATCACTCATCTAAAGCACAAGTATTTTACTTTAGTTTTAGAAATTTAATTTGAACCTCTTTGACAAGGATTTAACTATAAGTGATTTGCTAGTATCATAAGTGAAAGCAAAATTGAAATATTAATTCTGCAAAATAATTTTAATGATTTCTATACAGTGTTTCCCTCTGTGAAATTAGGACACTGGACACCAACGCAGACCAGAAGACCACATATTAGGCCAAAACCTTCACTCTATATCTGAGCAATATGAAGCAGAGAAAACCTACTACTGTCCAGATTCTTGCATTCTTTCACAGAATAAGATCTGTGGTCACCATGAACTATTTAGAGTGTTCTCATGAGTATGAAATTATAAAAACCCATCCTTATTATATGCAATATTCACTTACCTAAGAGTTATTCTTATCTTCTTAGAATATTAGTGCCAGAAAATGCATTTAACTCTGCCAATAATCTTCCAAATATATAAGTAATAAAACGTAAGTATGCTTTTGGGTGCTCTAATCAGTACTGTCTCAGAATACTGTTTATTAATGACAAATAGTGAGGCCCCTTTCTGGCTTGTAAGTTCATGAAAATGATGGATTGAAATTTATTATTGTATTCTGTATAATTTAATAATTTATATATACCTATATGTGTATACACTAACATATTTAATAAAAAAGATTATAGATATTTGAAGATTGTTAAAATATGTTTTACTAAATGTTAAAAAAATTTATACACTTGAACAATCAGCCTCAACTTACTTGAAAATGTGTCCCAAAATAATAATTCAGCTTGATTTCTCAAGCATCTAATTGTCACTTAATAAAGTTTGCATCAGTGCACTCATGGAACTCTACTATTCTAAATGAGTTAACAAATCTTCCAGAGCTGAATAATTTACTCCCAATTTATAGTTATGCTTTGGGAAAAACATGGGTTATTATGCACACCAATGACTGAATTACGTGTTAACAAAGCCAATAATGAGTAGTTAACTTTCTTGCTTTTTCCCAGCAAGGCTATATTAAAAAGAAACTATGAGGATAACTCTCAGTAAATTGCTTAGTTTCACTAATTAACAAAAATGTATTAAACTTAAGTTTGATGGCTAATGTAATAAAATTGCTTAATTCATCTTAAACATTTCATAGAGTCTCATATTGCTTATGAATAGATGTTTTGTTGAAATTTATATGATACTGATACAATATTGAAAACAGGAGGCCAAAGTCCCCTGCATTGTCATGGACCACCATAATAAACTATAACTCAAATTATAATTCCAAGGACAGCGTTGTAAATTGCAGTTGCATTTTTATAATGGTATTATAATGATAGAAAAAATAATTTAACAAATAAATACAACCTTAAATTAAAAATATAAATTAATAAGTTATTCTTAAATTGAAAAGTATATTAATTATCTTATAATATCTAATGGTAAAGTAAGAATTTTTCTTTTAGATGAACTGCTTGAAACTCAAAAGGAATTCAAATTCAAAATATACAGCTTAAAGCACCTGCAAGCAGGTGCAGGGACTGGGGGTTCAATCCCCTGGCCTGCCTTGCCAGCCCTGACCTCTGGACATGCTGAGATGGCAATTGAGACTGGGTGTGGTGGTGTGTGCCTGTAATCCCAGCTCTTGAGAGGTATAAAAAGGCAGATTACTATGAGTCCAATCTAGTAGTGAGACCCTGAAAACCCTGTAGACCCTTCCCTAAAATACAAAAAAAAAAAAAAAAAAAAAAAAATCAAAATATATTTTACATAAGAAGTTCTCAAAAGATGAAAAAGGGGATTAGAGGATCAATAGTTCCAACTTCCCATTAAAAACAATGTACTTATCATGAATTGCAAATTATTATATATAGTATCTATACATGAACAATACTTTATAGGAATATCTAAGAAAAATTGTTAATGCCAAGTACAAAAACACTATACTACCCTAAGAATAAGTCTAACCAAACATATTTAACTGCATAATTCACTTATATAAAGAGTTAACAGGAGAGACAGAAAATAGCTTGTTTATTATGTTATATAATAAAATTATAAATATATTAAATACTCAAAATAGGACATTGAGCAATAATTTTTCTGAGGTTTCCTACCTATCATTAATCTTTCATTTTCTGTGTTAGTCCAAAAGAATAAAGAAAAAAACAAAATTCACATAGAATAACTACTGTTTCAGGCAATAGCTTCTATGCAGTATGATACCAGCAAAATTTGGGCCCAGTCAGACTCTAGACGAGGACAGCTGGTGGCGTTCATCCATTCACTGACCTTCTCTGAGCACTCTACAGTGAGAATTCTCCAATCTCCTTGCCGTACTGCCGATGAGGAAGGGCTGAGCTATCTGACAGAACATACTGATTAGCAATATCTAGGACAAGATAGATATTGAATTATAATTGTTATTACTTCTCTTTCTGATTCTGTTCATATCACTGATTTCAATTTTCCATTTTATCTGAGAAAAATGCAATGCTACTAGAGAAGACAAAAACAAGGATTGATATAAAATACTAATAAAAAAAATTGGGGTCTGGTGAGATAGCTCAGTGGACCGAAGTGCCTGCCTAGACAAGCTTATGCAAGCACAAGCACTGTAGTCCAGTCCCCAGCAGCACATGCAGCACCAGGCTCTTCCCCAGGGCAGGCTAAGCCAGCCAGAGCCTGGGCATAGTGGTACACGCCTGTAATCCCAGCACTGGGGAAGCTGAAAGCAGGAGGATCACCACAAGTCCGAGTTGTATAGTGAGACCCTGTAACAGCCAAATACATTTAAGAAAAGAAATTTTTGTAAAAAATAAAAATTTTTGTATGTGATTATAGGTGAGATTCATGAGACACATTTCAAAGAGAGAGTAATTTAGTACTTCCTAAAATAAGCTATTGGTCAAATATAAAGTAAAAAAAGAAAAACTCTTTTTGAAGATAAAAAGGGATAAAATATAAATAGTATGCCACTTCTGGGTCTTCAATTCAGTCACTGATTGGTAACGAATAGTGTGCTTTCTTTGTGGCATGATCCATTTGACTATATCCTGACTGTTGGCAGTATCTTTCCCACAGTTAGTGAGAGAACCTGGTTAATTTAAGTGCCACATCTCATTTCCTTTGTTCTAACTCTGTTCACTAAGGAATTTCAATAACCTACCGGTACAGAGAACATGCGCTACTCACACTGAGTAGATTGTTTCGATCACGGTGACTGCTGCTTTTTCCATTATGAATTATTGAGCTATTTGTTATTAAATAAATAATGTCAGCCTCATTACTGTAAATCACGGTACTGCTATGGGCCTTATTTTTCTTACTCTAAAATGTTAATGATATCTTCTTCCTACAAACATGGTAAGGATCAAATGAAACCATTTGCTTTTATGAGGCATTCAGATTACTGTATTTTAAGCTCCAAAGCAGAAAGTAAGCATTGTTGCTGTAGACTTCTCTAAACCAATACTGCCTAACTCCTCTGGACACTGGATTTTGTCTGCAGTATTCAGTATGAGATACTGTGTATATCAATACTCAATAATAATGTTATGCTTACCACAACAACCATAATAGGATATGACTGAATATGGACTTTTTTATTTCATCATAGTAAACTATGCAGTAATGCCAGTTTTATTTCTTCCCTTCAATCTTAATTTTTTTAAATCCTGTATTCCATTTTCAAAGATCTTGGATATAATAACAGAGTACATGTTCTATTTTGTTTCCAATTTCATCAGAAAACTCTCCACATTTCATCATTATATATGATGCTCACTTACAACTTTTGCTTGTGTTAATTACTGTGTTAATGAATTTAGCATTTCTTACTGATGTATTGAAATTTTCAAAAATATTTTCTCAGTATATTTGAAATAATTATACAGAGTTTCTTCCTTGTTCCCTTAATATGGCCAATTATATTTACTGATTTTCAAATGTTAAGCTTATGTTTTTATACTTGAACTCCTGGAATATTGAATCCTAGATAAACCATACTTGGTCTGAGCTTATTACCATTTTTATAGGTTGTAGGATTTAATTTGCCAATTGTTTGCCTGCTAACTTTGCACTTGTGCCTATGTGTAAGCTCTCTTTCTAACTTTCCTGTCATAGCACACGTATCTGATATTAACACTCAGTTTTTGTTAGCCCATAAAATAGTAGTGGGGTTTTTCCTCACTTTCTAGTTTCTGATGTTTGAATGTGTTAATTTGAGAAAAACCAAGCATACTGTAATCATGTACGTGTCCACGTGTACTCAGTTCTTTCAAGCAATCTTTGACAATCAAGAACACTTTAGGACATTTATTATTAAATTTTAGTCTGAAGCTCTTAAAAATGGGATGCTATATTACTATATCAATTTTAGTAAGTGAGAGATATCTAACCATAAAGTGGACAACCAAGAAGCCAGAAAGGCAAAAAAGTCCGTTTAGCTTGCTGCAAGGCCATCCCTTCCCCGGCACACTGAGGAGCTGCGAGCAAGTGTCAGAATGAAACATGCCAGTGCTTCCCGGGGCCTTTAAATGCAGACTTTTTTTCATCTGTCTTTCCAGGGAGTTTCAAATAGGCCATTGGAAGACAAATTGTTAAAGCCTCTATTTCCTTTTTTAATGTGGTTGTTACATTCTGAGAGAAAAAAAAAAAAGACCTTTAATATAACATAAAGTACTTCTGTGTTGCTTTCAACTAATGTTTTATTTGTTTTGAAGACAATTCATCTTAAATTGATATAGAAAGCCTAGAGTGCAATTGGAAGTGTAATTTGGTCCAATTGCCAATTACTCAGGAGTTAAAAGCACTTGAGCAGAGAATTGGCCACACCCTCCAGTCAGAGGCAAGAAGGGTCCTCTTTATCATATAAATGAAGACATTATCCCTTGAAGAAAAAAAAAATCATAGAAAATGAACGGACATTGCTATCACATTATGCAGATCTTTTAATTGTATTTTCTGCTCTCTTATAACATTTATCATGGAATAAGATGACATTGGATGTATGCATACTATGGCTGTTACCAACTGGTTTGATTTAGAAATTCTTCTATCGCAGGACATATCTTTTCTTTGACACTTTGACACTTCAGGCAGCTTATGCTGCCTCTCCAGTCATTTGTACTTTAATCTTCTCTCCTTACTATGCAGCCTTAGTTTTACCAGGGATGTTATGATGTCAGAGCCAAATTCAAAGAGGAAAAAACCTCTCGGACCATGATCTAGTTTTTTAACATAGAAATAAGTTGATTTTAATAATTGTTCTCAGGCACAGCCAAAATTCATGGCAAAATGAAATGCTGCATGTTACGACCGTGTATGATACTTGTCCTCAATCCTGTTGTAGTTCAAAATATAATTCATATTCTGATTTAGTCTCTTGTCTGACATTGAACTGTATAGTCATATCATGGATAAAAACAACATAACCTGTATGATCTGGGCTGCACTTATCCTTTGTGATATTGAAGAATATTTCTGTATTTAAGAGTTACTTGGAAAAAGTCTCAAGGAATGGGACAAAGGTAGAATGCTGGATAAATACCCTTGCCTTTAGATAGCATACTGCAGATAACAACAGTATCAGTGTGTGGTGGGAGGGGTAAAAACACCAGCACAGGTCCAAAAGCACTTGTTTCCAGCTGAATACAGATGAAAACTCTTCAGCACTGCGGCTAAACAAGTATTTACAGTCACCTTTCTTTCCTCCCCCCACAAAACAGTTATCCTTAGTGAACCTCCAAGTACTCTGGGAACTATGCGCTGCTATTTTCTGCCTGCTACCATTCTGTACCAGCTTCTTTGCATTCAATAAATGTGGCTTTTTTATGAAAGTTGACGATGTATCTTATCTTGTAGCCTTCTGAGCCTTCTTTTGCCCACCCTGTCTAAAGTAATCTCACAGTACCTGTAGAACAGCAGCTGTCTATCTCTTTGTCATGCACCTCCCAGACATTGGCACAAGGTATGTATCTGAAGGCATAAAAATGAACTACCTGCTTATAGAAAAGCTGTACTTGAAGATTTCATTTGTAAACTTGTTTAGTGCTCACCATCACTTCTGTGCTACTTCATCACCATCCTTTTCATCCGTAACCACATGAGGCACTCATTCTCCAGCCCACCTCCACCCCAGGCACTAAGCTAACAGTTTTATCAGAATGATCTTATCAATTTTGTCTCTCTTGAAATAAAATTGGGAAGGGACAGAGATATGATAAAAAAAAAATCGTGTGAGTAGATCACATAAATATATTTCCTAGAGCCATAACAATTGATAAGGATGTAAGACAAAATTATAGGAAGAGCATTAAGTGAAATTTTTAATTTGTTAGAGATACAAATGTAGGGCCAGCAAGATAGCTCAGCAGTCTAAAGTGCCTGCTTAGGCAAATTTAGGCAAAGTGCAGGGACTGGGGTTTGATCCCAGGAGCCACATGCTGTGCCAACCCCACCCCCAGGATGGGCTGGGCCAGCCAAAAAGAAAAAAAGAAAATGGAGATACAAATGTAATTACTAAGGGAAACAAATATATAACTTTAGTACACTTCAATTTTCTCTTCTTTAAAAGCTTATAATAGTGGTATTACTTCATAGGCTTAAGATTCAAATGAGTTAATATATTTTATTTGCCTATAACATTTTCTGGATCACAGTAAATATCTAATAAATGCCAGCTATGTATTCTGAGTGCTATTACTTATCAGTCACTTATTCATTAGATATTTTAGGGCTGATGATAGATAATTGAATTTAAGCTACAGAATTTATATGAATACGTTAATTCCATATTTCTTCTTATGATCAGTTTTATTTTCACAGAGTTAACTCTATCTACAGAGTTGAATATAATCTTAATAATCCCTCATTAAATCAATTCTAAGCTAGTTGTAACAGCAGTAATTGCCATATTATAAAGGAGATTGTAGGACTACTAAAACCTTTGCATGATTATAAAAGTAATCAGAAGGATTTAACCAAATTATTCATCATGTAAAATGTCATTGTTTTGAAAAAGGACAGTTCACTGGCAGGGAATACAGCCAAATAGTGGAACAGGTGCTTTTAGCATTATATGAGACCCTTCACAGAATGGCCAGATTAAATTTCAATTTAATAAAAGCTTCATGTTGATTTTATGTTCAGTGATGCATATACTGATTTTTTTATTATTCCATTTTTTGTAGCCCAGTGGCAAAAAAGTGACAAAGCAATCTCATTGAAGATTACTCAACAGAAAAGCAACTATTTGTAAACCTCTATAGAGATTTTTAGCATCTTCCTTCCTCTTTTTAATTTTTCAAACTTTTGAAGACATTAGTTTCACAAAATATTTTATGTCCTGGTAAAATAAACAGTATAGCAAAAGTGCATTATCTATTTCTTTTTGATATGGTAATAAATGGAATATAAGTGAAATCTATCTGATGGTAAAGTAATCTCATGCTTCTCAGAATATGAAAGAAATGAAAAATGTATTTTTTGTAGTCATTTATAAAATAATGTTGAGTGAAAACTAGACCATCTTGGAAAAAATAGGTACTCTTTAAAATAATACCCATAAGGGGCTGGGGAGATGGTTCAGTGGAATGAGTGCTTGCCTGGCAAGTGCAAGGGCTTGAGTTCAATCCCTGGTTCCATAAATAAATAAATAAATAAATAAATAATAAAATAAAATAATACCCATAATACACAAATAGTAAGTATGATTCATATCTCCATATTGAAACTGTACAGAAATATCTTTTTAAATCTGTATTAATAGTCCCATTATGAATAGTTTTCATAACATCTTTTGACTCCACATAATTTTTTGCCTTCTAGAGAATGAAAAGATAGTACTGAAAAATAATATTTAATTTCTTTCCCAAGAAAATTTGTAGTTTTCTACCAAATTCATATTTCTTTCAGTTGCCTGTGACATTACAAACTAATGGTAATTCCCATGGGGAGAGAAAAATAGTATGCCAGAGAACCAGCATTAAAACTAGGAAAGTTTAAAAGCACCTTACCCTCGTCATCACTGAGGAATTTATGGCATGTAGTTGTAAGAGTACATTTTATTATAAGATAGTCCTATTCAATGTATGCTGAATCATATTCATAGGAATTACAAAGAGGACATTATGAAAAACAGGACCTTGAGGAACTTAAAATTTGACTCATCAGATAAACGCTGAACTGACACACAAAAATAAGGAAAGTAAACAGGGTCAATGCTGATTAAAACCAGCGGGAATACAGTGATTAAACCCAGGGGGAAAAGATTAAATATTGAAAAATTCTTGAAATATTCTAAAGTTACAAACATAGCCTTTGCTGAATTTTGTATAGTTAATATTTATATTCCTAGAAGAACATTGATAACTTTAAGAAGTATTTATGTCAATGGTGGGGAAGGAAGGCCAGGTAGGCTACAAAGTAAAATGAAAATATGAAAGTAGAAAGTTTGTTTATACAACTATTTAAAGAAATTACTGTGTTAATCATTCATTCATTTATATATTTGTTTGTTTGTTTGTTTACTTATTTATGTATTTGGTGTAGGACATCGCTACTTACTGGGGCTCGTAGCTATCCTCTTGTCTCAGCCTCCCCAGCACTGGGATTATAGGTATGTACCACCATGTCGGGGGTTGGTGGCCAGCACAGTGCTCCTGGGGCGGCCGGGCATGTGGTGCCAGGGATTAAACCTGGTTTGGGTCCCTTGCTCTTGCCAGGCAGGCACTTAGACCACTGAGCTATCTCCCTAGTCCCTAAAGAAACTACTTCTAACTGAAGCAGAGAAATACAAGTATGCTGTTAAAGAATAAATAGTTTCTAATAGCTTTTCATTTTATTAATGTATTCAGCAACTTTAATTAGGCATCTTCTATATTCCAGGCCTTTTTCTAAGAAATGGGAATATAATACTAAACAAGACAGAAAAAAAATTATCTTCCCATGAAGCTTACGTTCTAATAGTGGATGACAGAACATAAAGTAGCGGAATAAGAAAAATACATAATATATTGTCTAGTAATAAAATGCTGATGAGAAAAATAAAACAATAAATCAAAGAGGGATGATATGAAGTGCCAATTGGTACTGGAGAAGTGCATCGTGGGTAAAGTAGATTTTGTATCCACATTTGTAAGACACGCATATAATGCGGAAGACTGTGTCAAGATTATGCAAAGAATATGTCAGGATAATGGGGAAGGATAAAGGTTTTCTGCAAATCCCTGAAGATGGAATATGTTCACTGAGTTCCATCAACAAAAGAAGGCTACTGTGGATGAGTGGAGGAGAGAGTGAAAAGAAATCAAATAATACAGATAATGAAGTATGAAAATTCACTTTCTTCTGAACCAGTAGGCAATACTCGCTCTTCACTCTGAAATTAGAACGCATTAAAATATTTGGGTGAGAGAATGAGCATACCAAGACTTACCTTTTGCTTTGTAACATGGTTGCTGTGACTGAGGTGTATAAGTACACTTGATATCAAGGAGAAAATTTGGAAGATCAGTTGGGAGCTGATATCCAAATCAAAAAGAGACATTATTGTGCTGCTATCAAAGTTGCATGTGTTTATTTAATGAGAAGTGACAGAATTGTACATATATTTTTAAGGTACAATGAAAGGATTTACTTACAGGACAAATGATGCTTTTGAGTGGAAAAAATTTGTCCAAAGTAGCTGCAAAGTTTTTAACATCAGAAATGGAAAGAACTGAGTTAGCATGAAATAGGTTATGAATTGTTGAGAGAGGAGCAGTTTCCCAAAGGTAATACCAGGAGCTCAAATTAAGTCATTTTTGAGATGCCATGTAGATGATTCTTGGACACTCGGGACTGAAATACAGGGAACACATGTGGGCTGGAGATATACATGTAGGAAATGCTGCACTGCAGATCAGCAGTGCCCAACCTCTGAACTATGGACAAATAGGACCTGTTAGGGGCTGGGCCACGCAGCAGGAAGTGACCTATGGGCAAACAAACAAAGGTTTATCTTACTTATGTCACATCTCATCAATGGAATTACCACCTGAGGTCTGCAGGAGCATTAGATTCTCTTAGGAGCACAAACCACGCTACTATGAACTGCACACTGGTAGGGACCTAGGTGATGCACATCTTAGGAGAATCTAACGCTTAATGATTTGAGGTGGCACTGAGGCAGTGCTGCTATCACTGGGAAGTGGTCACAAATGTAAATTACCATCAGCGGAAAGGTTTGATTGCTCAGGGATTATAAAAACCATTAGCTTGAAGATTCATATGAAAACCTACCAGTGAGTGGTAGTAACAACTAAGCTGCATTTGGAGGCAAGATTTACTGGGGTGCATGAGTTGACATATATCAATCATACAGCTGCATATGATGGCAGGCTTGAAGTCAAAATTCAACACATTTTAGTCTGTGCATGGATGGTCCACTATTTTATTTATCATATCCATCCATGTCTTTCCTGCACTGAACACTAGTCTCAGTCTAGTCTGCCAGACCCACAAGCTAACCCTAATAAAAGTGAGTAAAAAACAAACATCCTTGGAAAGCTTTTTTGAAAAGGGGGAAAGATCCAATAATGATGTAGAAGAATACTTTAGGGCTTCCATCAAGAAGAAAATGCTAAGAGTACTACTTAAATTACAGTTTTAGTGAAACAGGTGATTTCATGTTTCAAGCCTGCTTTTTATAATACAGCATAACTGGCTACTCTACAAAGCTATGGCCATCTTTTTTTTTTAAATATGTTTAGTGCAGGATCTATAGGGTCTCACTACACAGATTGGACTCATAATGATTCTCCTGTTTTCAGCCTTCCAAGAGCTGGATTAGAGGCATGTGCCACTATGCCTAGCCTCAATTGCCCTCTCAGAGTGCCCTGCAGGCAGGGCTGGCTTGGCATGACAGGGATCAAATCCTGGTCCCTGCACTCTGCCCAACCAGGTGCTTTAGTCTGCTGAGCTACCTGGTTGGCCCTAGCCATGGCATCTTTGAAACTTTTTTGCCACATGGATACCAAGTACACCACTTTGAACAAAAAGAACAGAATGTATTATTGAAAATTATCACATTATCAAATGTATACATTGGGAGCATCTTTTTAGAGCTAACTACATAACTAAAGCTAAAAATCTCTTTATTTTCAGTTAAGTCTTGATTATGCCTGCTGCAAGAAACATTTATTACAAACCTTTAGAAGCTGCAGTTCAAAAAGTGGCAGTTGTTTCTCTTTCAACTAGCACATATTTAGATGAACTAATGAAATACAATATACTGGGGTGTAACTAGTAAGATTAATGAGTCACTATAGTATGAATCCTAGGTTGATAAAATACACAAATCCTTGTTTTTGCAATATATTTTTTCAATATGATATGCATGAGTATTATGTTATCTGCACCTTTATTGCAAACCAACACTTTGGCTGCAGAACTATTCAAGTGTTTGAATTGTTACATATCAGGAAAACTGAATGGATCATTTTGCGTTAGTATATGCACGAATGGCTGCCACAGTTGAACAGATTTAGGATTTCACCACTCAGGTCGAAGACATTGCTTCTGAAAGGAATTCTATGCACTGTGACACCTGCAGAAAAATGCAATCTAGTTGAAAAATGTCACCTAAACCTAGCAGTGCTGTGCAAGACGTGATTTACATTATCAATCACATTAAGCTAAATGACTTTAGCTCATGTCTGTCTGCACTGCCTTGTAAAGACAGGGACACAGAGTACACATATCTTCTTTCGTACACAGAAGGGAGACGACTTTCTAAAGTTAGATTGCTGGTCAGAGTTTCTGAGTTCTGAGAGTCACTCTAGAGATTTCTTTTGGAAAAACAGTTACCACTGGCAGCATATTGGAGTGGAAATAGATCACAAAATTTGCCTACATGTGTGGTATATCCAGTCTGCTCAGATAATTCAATTTGTCACTGTAGGGAAGAATGTCAACTATGTTCAAGTTGGCAGATAAAGTGGATGCATTTAAATTGAAAGCGTAACAACAATGTTGGAGTGTGAACATCGGGATTTTTCCTGTATTTCAAGTGTTAGTGGACATTTTGAAAGAAAGTGAGGCAGAGACTTCATTCACCCAGTTGATGCATGGCAGCTTATCTCAAATTTTAAAAGAACTTGGGCCTTCCTTCCCAAACACAGAAGACTTTAAATATGGGAGGCAAAGTATTTGTGACCCAGTTATGAATAAGCCAAGTGAAGGCACTTTGCCTATACTAAAAAAAAAAAAAATCAACTGCTTGAGATCACAAATGACCCTGGCTTTAAAAGAATGGTGGAGACTTCAAATCTACACATATCCTGGATGATATAAGGAGTATGATATATATATAATAAAGGAGTAATGTTCTGCGATTGCCAGAAGATCACTGAAAAGCCTGCTTCTATTTCTGATATACTCTCTTTGTGAAGCAGGTTTTTTGTAATGCCATCATCCAAAATGTGATTATAAAGCAGACTGAACAAAAGAAAGACATTGCCAGTGTCCCTGTTTACCACTGAAAAAGTTTAGGGCTCTTATGATTAAGAATTATGATGAGACCACTAATTATTTCCTTGCATGCTACAATATAAAAATATTAGAAATAAAGTATACAATAAATGAAAAGTGTTGAAATCATCCCCAAACCACTTCTCCTAGACCCCAACCACAACTATGAGAAAATTGCTTTCCACATAATTTGTCCTTGGTGCCAAAAAGTTTTGGGAGCACTACTGTAGGTGATGTTTAAGTTAGTGAGATTAGATTATATCATCTGAGTCATAAACACAAATATAAGGAGTTCATCAATAAAAACTAGAGGTACACAGTTAGCACATAGAAGCAAATAACAAAGAAGTCTGAATATGAATACTCAGAAAGAAAAGAAGGTGTTGTGTTCTCTGAAGAAATCAATTTAAAAAGAAAAAAAAAACCTTCACTATCCCATCTGTTTTGTTAAACACACTGGAACTGAAAAATGGGAGTGACTTAAACTTTAGGTGACCAATGATCAAAAAATGCAAGTAAATCTACATAATATTTTAACAGTTTAAAAAATTATTATTAGGTTTATAAATAACTTTAAATGAATAAACTGCTGTACACTGCTTATTAAAATAAAAAGAAATATATTCTTAGGAAAATAATTTTGTACCATCTTGCAAATGTGAAGGTGAGAACATTGTATCACTTTAAAATACCCTTTCAGAGGCTGGAGAGATAGCTTAGTAGGATAAGCACTTGCTTGGCAAGCTCAAGGGCCTGAGTTCAAACCCTGGTTCCATAAAAAATAAATAAATAAAAAATAAAATCCCCCTAACCTATGTGTGTTTATAAACAAAAGAATGAATGGATGAGATGGAAGAAGTTTATACAATTAAACAACAATCATCAGAGTAGATGAGTGAAATACCATTACAGGAAAAATATTTCCCAAACCTCTTGGAATGTATGTGATTATTGAACTTCATAAATTAATCAGTATAAACATTAAAGTCACAAACATACTTTGCATAGTAAAATATATCAATGAAGTTTCAAACATTAATATAGACCTTAAATCAGGGGAAAAGAGAAATTTACTGGTATTAAGAAGCACATATGCAAGGTTAAAAGATAATGACATGTTGTATTGCTAAACCTGAATGTTGACCAAATACATATTTTTTATGCCCATACCTTATATTTTTTACATATATTTAAAAATACCTGTGTATATCTACCTACAGAAATAGATCTTTAAAAATATTTTGCCATTATTCATATGTATTCCTAAATTATGTAGTCCTTTTATCATTTCATGTAGCTCCCTTTATAACGTATGTAATTATTATAACTTTACATTAATCTATGCAAAAACTTACCATGTGCCACCCATTAGAGGATACATTCTATAAAATAATCAAGTGAAATAAAGAAGGCCACTATATACTGGTTAGGGGAAAAATTCAAGAGGAAGAGGTAACACTCATAAATATGTATGCACCAAACACGGGAGCACCCAACTATATAAAGCAAATCTTAATGGACATGAAAAATCTAATATCCAGTACCACAATCTTTTTTTTTAGTTTTATTTGTGTGTGTGTGTGTGTGTGTGTGTGTGTGTGTGTGTGTGGCCAGCTCAGCCCAGCAGGGGGCGGGGCTGGCAGGCATGTGGTGCTGGGGGATTGAACCGTAGTCCCTGTGCTTTGCCAAGCTTGTTCCAAGTAGGTGCTTTAGACCAGCCCCAGTACCACAATCTTAACAGGAGAACTTAACACCCCCTTATCCCAAAAAGAGATCAACCAGACAAAAACTTAGCAAAGAACTAACAGAACTGAACCAGAGCTTGAAACAAATAGGCTTGGTGGACATATACAGAGTGTTCCACCCAAACATAGCTGAATATACATTTTTCTCAGCTGCATATGGGTCATTTTCTAAAATAGATCACATACTGTTCCATAGGTCATGCTTAAGTATACGTAAGTGAACAGAAATTATCCCATGCATATTATCTGACCATAGTGCAATGAAACTGGAAATAAATGACAAAAGAAATGAAAAAGAACCCTAAAGACATGGAAATTAAATGACACCCTACTTAGCAAACAATGGGTCACAGGTGAAATTAAACAAGAAATTCAACAATGTCTACAGTTCAATGAAAATTCAAGCACAACTTATCGTAATTTATGAGTTATGATGAAAGTAGTTCTCAGAGGGAAATTCATAGCTGTGAACTCACACATTAGGAAAACAGAATGGGAACAAATAAACACCCTAATGCTTCACCTTCGACAACTAGAAAAGGAAGAGAAAACCAAACCCAGAGTCCATCCACAAGAAGAAATCATAAGGATTAGAGAAGAAATTAATTCAATTGAGGTGAAGAAAACAGTTCAAAGAATTAATGAAACGAAAAGCTTGTTCTTTGAAAGATTAAATAAAATCAATAAGCCCCCAGCTAAGCTCATCAAAAAGAAGAAAGAAAAAATTCAAATACAAGCAATAAGGAATGAAAAGGGTATAATTACCACAGACCCAGTGGAAATTCAGAAGATTATCAATAGCTACTTTGAGAATCTTTACTCTCACAGAATAGAAGACACAGAAGAAATGGACAGATTCCTAGAAAGGTACAAATTACCACAGCTGAATCGACAAGATATAACCACTCTCAGTAGCCCAATAACAGCCAATGAAATACGAGATGTAATTAAAAACCTGCGGGCAAAGAAAAGTCCAGGTCCGGATGGATTCACAGCTGAATTCTACAAGACATTTACAGAACATGTTGTCCCCATACTCCTGAAACTTTTCAATGAAACTGAAAAGGAAGCAATCCTCTCAAAAATCATTCCTGGAGACAAGTATTGTACTCATACCAAAACCAGGGAAAAACACAACTAAGAAAGAGAACTACAGGCCGATCTCCCTCATGAACATAGATGCCAAAATCCTCAATAAAATCCTACCAAATAGAATACAAAAAATCATCAAGGTGATCATACACCATGACCAGGTTGGATTCATCCCAGGGATGCAAGGAAGTTTCAATATTCAAAAATCTATTAATGTAGTACACTACATCAATAGAGTTAAAACTACAAACCACATGATCATCTCCATTGATGCAGAAAAGGCTTTCGACAAAGTCCAACACTCCTTCATGTTCAAAGTCCTACAGAAAATTGTAATAGATGGCCTCTACTCCTATCTGGTAAAAGCCATTTATGAAAATCCAATGGGTAATGTAAATCTAAATGGGGAAAAACTGTTATCTTTTACTATTAGATCTGGTACAAGACAAGGATGTCCTCTATCACCACTCCTATTCAATATAGTTCTGGAATCATTAACTAAAGTCATTAGAAAAGAGAAAGAAATAAAAGGAATAAGAATAGGTAAAGAAGAAGTTAAATTATCTTTATTTGCACATGACATGATACTTTACTTGGAAAACCCAAAAAACTCCACCAAGAAGCTATTAGAATTAATACACAAATTCAGTAGCATAGCGGGATACAAAGTCAATACCCAAAAGTCAATAGCATTCCTTTACACAGATAACAAACACACTGAGAGGGAAATTATAG
The DNA here is from genome assembly GCF_000260255.1 of Octodon degus. Lineage (NCBI taxonomy): Eukaryota > Metazoa > Chordata > Mammalia > Rodentia > Octodontidae > Octodon > Octodon degus. The sequence goes on along the minus strand of NW_004524627.1, from coordinate 2,818,634 downwards.
AAACAATACCTTTTACAATAGCACTGAGGAAATTGAAACACCTTAGAATTCATCTAACTAAAGAAATCAACGAACTTTCCATGGAAAATTACAGTCCTCTTAAAAAAGATATCGTAGAAGACTTCAGAAAATGGAAAGATATTCCCTGCCCCTGCATAGGAAGAACCAACATTGTGAAGATGGCCATACTCCCAAAATTGCTGTACAGATTTAATGCAATCCCTATTCAAACTATCACCAACATACCTCACAGAGCTAGAGAAATCATTCCTAAAATTTGTTTGGAACCAAAAAAGACCTTGAATAGTAAAGGTGATCCTGGGCAATAAAGACAAGGCAGGAGCCATTACAATTCCTGACTTGAAATTACACTACAAGGCTACTGATATAAAATCAGCATGGTACTGGCAACAAAATACATTGGAGGATCAATGGAATAGACTAGAGATGCTGAAGCCCCTATGAACACACTCAGCCACCTCATCTTTGAAAAAGGCCCAAAGATACTGGATGAAATATAGCCTTTTTAACAAGTGGTGCTGGAAAAACTGGCTCTCTACATGCCAAAAACTAAAACTTGACCCAGGTTTATCACCATGCACTAAGCCAAAGTTGAAATAGATTAAAGATCTATACATTAAAATAGAAACACTAAATCTACTGGAAGAGAAATTAGGAGGAACTCTTGAAGACATAGGGGTAGGCAAAGAGTTCATGAACAAAAATCAAATCACATGAGAAACATTTCAAACAGTTAACAAGAGATACCTGCTCTCACTGAGAAGTTTTTGCACTTCAAAAGAAATTACCAGCAAAATGAAAAGACAACCCACAAATTTGGAAAGAATCATGACAAATAAATACTCACACAAAGGTCTGATCTCTAGAATTTATAAAGAACTAAAAACACTAGGGCCTCAAAATTTAAAGACCCAGTCCAAAAATGGGCATCTGAGATGAACACACACTTCTCAGAGGATGAAATTAAAGAAATGAATAAATATATGAAAAAATGCTCCTCATCACTAGCCTTCCATGAAATGAAAATTAAAACAACATTGAGATATCATCTCACCCCAGAAAGAATGGCTATCATAAAGAAATCAACAAACAACAAATGTTGGAGAGGATGTGGGGAAAAAGGAACCCTTCTCCACTGCTGATGGGAATGTAGACTGGTGCAACCATTATGGAAATCAGTGTGGAGACTCCTTCGAAAACTTGGACTAGAAATGCCATTTAATTCAGCAATTTCTCTACTGGGTATTTTCCCAGAGGATCTGAAAACCTCATATCATAGTGATATATGTGTGCCTATGTTTATAGCAGCACAATTTGTGATAGCCAAATCTTGGAAACAAGCAATATGTCCATCACCTGAGGAATGGATGAAAAAGATGTGGTATTTTTATACAATGGAGTATTAGTCAGCTATAAAGAATGATAAACTCGAAGCCTTTATATTGAAGTGAATGCCACTTGAATATATAAGTGAAATAAACCAGACACACATGTGTAAATATCATATAGTTTCCCTAGTATAAGAACTCAAAAGAAGAAATACAAATAGAAAGTTATAATACAACTAAAAGGAAAGCAAGAATTTGAGGACTAGACAATGAAAAGAGAGCAAGGAGAAGAGCTAGGAAACATGACAGGGTCAAGCCATACTGTTACATGTAGAAGATGGGTAAGGCAATGATCCTAAGAATCTTTAGAAGATTTTTGAATCTTGCAATTAATTGGAATGATTCTCACCCTGACTAACTATATATACTGACACCTGTGCGGTAAGCAACTGTACTGAAGATGGCAATTTGTAATAGTAGGTTCATGCTTGCAGTGCCTGTCATTCTGGTCTTCTGAATATGGGCTGCTTGTCATGACATGCCAGTTGCTGCCATGCTTTCTCTCAGGTAGATGATTGCTCAAAAAGAAGGGGGTCGTGAATGAAGGCAGGAGACCTGAAAAGGAATGTTTCAGGACTGTCCTGCTACAAAGTTTTATATGGTTAGATTTCTGGACTTAAGTGTAAACATATGAATTATATAATTCCTTATGCCTATTTTTAAAATATATTTTAATTTTTTAAAATGTTATTTCATCATATTCTGTAGGGACTTAAAGTTCAATATATCAATACTTGATGAAAAATACCTGTTCCATGTTACGCCTACAATGTTTGATAGTCAGACAAATAGTGAGGTTAAGCTTAACAGCCTAGGTTGTATGGCAATAACAATAAGCTTCTCTTCTGGAGGGTTAATAACCTAAGTCTGCAGACCAAAATTAGAGAAAAAAGCAGGCCTCAAGGAAAGCCAACATTTTGGCCCTAGACTTCCAAGGTCAATTAAGACTCAGAACATATGATATCTTATACTGTAACGTCATGTAACTCAGTAGTGTCCCAAATTTTCTGATCAAGGAGATTATGAGGCCAAAGAGGAAAGTGATCGATGATGTAGTGTGCCTAAGGAGAGTCACATGGAGAGAAAACATTCTCTCAGTCTTTTACAGGGAGCACATTGGCCAAGCAATGTCCCTGACTCATCCACATGGCTGACACTGACAAAGATTCTGCAATCTGAGGTACAGGATCTCAGCATAAATCCTGAGGAGGTTTGACTGACCTTATCAGATCCAAAAGCTACAACTCTTGTTGCATAGGTCTTGCTTTATCTTGGTCTTAACCATCCAGCAGAAAAGTATAAAAGCAAAGTACAAGAAGTAAAGCTATGTTGTTATGTTGAGCTGTAGGGGACTCAGGTCAATAATTTCTTTTCTTTTCTTTTTTTCAGAACCAGGGATTGAACTCAGGCCCCTGTGCTTAGCAGGGAAGTGCTTATTCTACTGAGCCATCTCCCTGGCTCCAGGTCAACAATTTCTGACACTGCAGGCAAGCGGAAGACCCAATACTATAATGGATTACTGGACTCTTTTATAATATTTTGCTGAGTTAACACACCTACAATAGTCAAATGATGGAACTAAACAAAAAAGGGGTTATATAAATAAATGTCCATTTCTATCTGTGTATTCAAAATGGTTAGGATAGATATATAGTGACATTCTCTTAATGAATAGAGAGATTTGTTCTAATAGTGTTTATAGGAGATCATGTCTGCATCTTGTACAATAAATAACCACTAGGAAGACAGTATGCAATGTGTTAATTATTGAATCTGTCTTATCAATTTGAAATAAAAGAATGAATAAATATGATACTAACTTTTAAAATATGTCTATATTAAAATTCCTCATAGTTTATGATGTTATAGAGTAGTTTGGACTTAATTTTTTTTAATAGCCATATTTGAATATGACTCTCATGTATCTGTAACCCTATTTTTCTTCAAGTTGTAGTATGTGTAGAAGATTTTAGGGACCTGGGTGATGGCTCAGTAGGATAAGCGCTTGACTAGCAAACGCAAGGATCTGAGTTCAATCCCCAGTTCCACTAAAAAAAAAAAAAAAAAAAAAAAAAAAAAAAAAAAAAAAAAGAAGAAGAAGAATGTACAGATTCTGTGAAGCAGCAGTATATTCTTGATCATTTCACTCAATTATTGAGTAATTTTATGGCAAGTAATCAGGGTGAGTTGGGCCAGGTTAAGGATGCCCGTGGTGCAGTAGCTCATCAGGTAGAAAATGAGTCTTTTTCTAAAGCTAATTATAGCAAACATGAGAGTGAAATTTGACAAACAAATGAATGTTAAAAGTTGTTAGCGTTAAATCTAGAGGGAAAAAATTGAGGCAGTAAGACTTAAAATAAAAATAAAACCTTAGGTGTTCATTCCCTTGCTTGTGTTTTTGAAAGCTTCACCTTTGAAGTGAAACCAAAATGGAGAAAAGGAACCATACTTGCACTCATCTGACAGAATTACTATTCATAGGGAATGAATATAAGCCAGTGTGCAAGAATCAAGTTGGCCAACTGAATGCATGGGAGAAAGCAAGAATGACTAGACTATTGTTAACAGCCATTGGAGTAGAGGAGCTCTGATAGAATAGATCATGTAGGTTTATGGATCTGGTTAAATATTAGATACATATTTCAACTGCAATGAGATGTGGGTGGATCTTTAATATGAAATCTACTCAAAAGGCATGTAGGGTAGTATTATTGGTAACCTAAGGCAATCCTGGGAGGTGGTGAAAGCTCTGAGACAAGGCTCTGCCAAACAAAATTAGGTTAATAAGAGCAAGACCTTGTAGGGAACTTGGGACCACTTGTGCTCTCCTTTCTTTTACTCCTTCCTCCATGAGGTGAGTAGCATTTGTCCACTGTTGCCATGACAACCTGTCCAGCCACAAACCCAACATCATCAAGATCAATTTGCTATAGATGGAAACCTGAAATCAAGAGCCCATGAACACCTTTATTCCTCATAATTTGATTTCTCAGGTATTTTTTTTAGCAATAGAAAACAAATTAACACAAGTACAATTGAAGAATTTTAAGGAAAGTGTATATGAAGAGGGTATAAAAGAGGGAAATGTGCTACAGTGATGGTATTAAAGGAACAGTATTAATGAAGGAGACAAGTCTTTTATTTGGGTTTGTTGTGGTTTATTATGTCATTATTTCCTATCATAATTTCTGGTATTCCTGATATCCTTTAATGATTAATTTTCTGGTATTGTTGGTATCTATTCATGTATTCAGAAAACTTTATAAATATTTGTTAAACATTGTACATATAACATTTTCCTTTCATTCCATTTTACAAGAATTCATTTTGATTAGAGTAAGTTTGGCATTAATCCACTTGGACCTAATAATAGTGGTTTGTACTAAACCTCTTTCTTAATTGTGCTCTACTGTTAGGAGTTTATGAATTATATTGTTTCACATTATGATGAGACTTATGAGACAGTTCTAAACCTGCTTCAAGAAATTTTCCACATGGACTATACATCATCATTTATTGACCTTACAGTTGCTGTTGAATTGTTTAGATAGGAGAGAAGTATCAGACTCTTTTATTAGGTTGGACAAAAGTGGGAAAGCAATAAAATGCCCAGCAATGTGTCACACAGGGGCAATAAAGTTGTAGTAAAAATGACTTGGATTCTGTTACTTATTTTTGCTGTTTGGCATCTGATGCTTAGAAAGTATTCAGGGAATCTTTTATTGTACACAATAAATTATTCGAAACTGTGGAGTTGTAGAAACTAAACACAAACGGGTCCTAAGTACTCATTCTTTTTGTCTTATTTTCCATTCTCTATTCTGTAAGTAGGTGCCTTATAACCCTATAAATGAGAATCTGAGAAGGAGAAGCAAATGATACTTAAAGAAGCTTGATTCTACCAATGAAATGAAAGGAAACCAAAATGCAGACATTAAAATCTAGAGTATTTAAAAATCTCTGAAATCCAATTCAATTGAAGTTTTCTAGGAACCAAGCCATACACTTGCTCTTGGCATTTTAGATGTTTTGCTGTTTACATATCTACTGCAGTCACAGTAACATAACTTTTCTTTACAGTGTTAAATATTTTATTTTTATTTTTGTAGAGCGTCTGAAATGTTAAACTTATTGATATAAGGTCTAAAACAAGTTGGTAGAAATAAATTGTGAACACAATTGTAAACAGAAAAGACAATTTTAAACACCACACTCAATTGTCTTACCAAAATCTCTTATATTTTACCTGAATACAACTGTGCTATTCCCTCTTTCTACCAGTCAGCACCATTATTTGTCTCTTAAGAAATATCTTCTTATACACCACATTAAGATTCTTTGATTGGGCCAGCCTGATAGCTCAGAGGACTAAAGTGCCTGCTTAGGCAGAGCACAGTTGCCCGGGTTCGATCCCCTGTGCTGGCCCTGCCCACAGGGCGCACTGAGACATCCATGGAGACTGGGTGTGGGGGCACACTTGGGAGGCTGCAAACAGGAGAATCAGTACAAGTCTGATCTACGTAGTAAGATGCTGCAGACTTTGTAGTCCCTGTCCTAAAAGAAAACGAAAAGGAAAAAAAAAAAAAGATTCTTTATTCACTTCATCATTAGGACAATGCTAGACAATGAGTCTTGAAGAAGTCATTTGAAGTTGAAATTATATTTCTAAATCACTGTTGCAATTAAGACATTGCTATTCATTTTTGAAAAGCTTAATAGAGGTCAGGTGTCGTGGTGCCACTTGCAATCCCGGCAGGTGGGAGGCTGAGGTAAGAGGATCACTGCAATTTTAACACCAACCTAGGGTACAAAGTGAGCTCAAGGCCAAGCTGAGCTCCATAGTGGAGCCCTGTCCCAAAAAACATAACAGTAAAACAAAATCTTAATAATATCCAGAGTTACTCACAGGTAAAAAAATCTCAATATGCTATAGGTTATAAAAATTCTATTACACAGGCCAGTCATTCTGTTTCTCACTTCCACCACTTCAGCACTTTCTCATCACTGGACCCAAACACCCAACAACACAATGTAAGTGGAAGGAAAGCCTTATTTTCAGTCCAAAGTAGAGCACGGGATGGCAGAAGAGCACGGTGTGGAAAGGTGCTCAGCCCATGGCAGCCAGGAAGCAAAGTGAGTGTAGGAAACAAGGACAGGAATATTCCACTCCAGGTCTCATCTTCCGGGAGCCACTTCCATCCAGGCCTCATCACTAACGGCACACTCAGCCACTGAACTCAACAGTGGATTCATCTGCTTAGGAAGATAGTGCTGTGTTCCAGTCATCTTCCACACACATGAGAATTTGGCGAGACATTTTTGTTCTAAACTATACCAGTCACCAGGCCACAACTAGCCCTAAATTATAGTTTGCGTGCTTCATGATTTTGCTAATTTTATTTGTTTTCTAATGGTGCATTCAATGTCCTCCATTTCTTGAGGACTTCCATGACTTTGAATCCCAGGGAAGAGTAAATCTTTTCTGCCACTGTCTATGGCATCATCGGTGGGGAAGTGGCCCCAATATGCATGGAACATTATATTTGGATTGGCCGTAACAGCTTTATGAGAAAACCGACCCTCAAGTCCACACTGTGTGAAGCCAGTGTTGTTTTCACTACCACACTGTTGCAGGCACTTCCTGGACTGCAATGAACGTTCAGAGGTGAAGCAGAGCTATTAAGGGAGGAAGTTATGCTTCACAATCCATTTTCATTACGCAGTTCCACTCCATCATACTTCACCAGGACTGTGTTATGATTTGCATCACATGCTCCTAGGCAGGAAATTTGAGAGGTGACTGGATTATGGGGAAGAGCAATTCCATACTGTTAGGAGGTGGGATCTGGTCAGAAGAGACAGATTACTGTTCATGGCCTAAAAGGATCCATTTTCTTTCTTCCCAGCACCTTGCTTCTTTCTCGGGTGCTGTTTGCCTTGAGGTAAGCATCTATTTCTCCAACTGGCTATGCACTATGCCATCCTATTGTCCAGCCTGCTGGCTAAAGACTAAAACATAAAGTGTAATAAACCTCTCTTCCTTTAATTTGTGAGTATTGGGTATTGTGTCTCACAGTGAAGAAAGTAACTAAGATTGATTACCATTAATGGAGGTGTGTGTGTGTTTTTTTTTCATACATCTAAGTGTATGATGCTACCTGATATGTAGTTTAGAAACTTTTGGAGCTGCTTTGTTGGAGGAATTTGGAAAGAGTTGGCGATGAAGGCTAGATAGGCACTAGGTTTCTGTAAACCACACTCAGGAGATCAGAACGCTGATAGTAGTACAGCAGGTAAAGAGCAGGCTGAAGAAGTTTCAGCTGGGAACAAAGACTTCACTTCAGTTGTACAGTACGTGTGTTATGCCCTGGTGAGCACTGTGTCTGCATTTTGTGCGTATCCTGAAACATAGAGAATGAGATTAATGTGGTAGATTAAGCAATCTGGCAGAGGAAATTTCAAATCATTTCATTGTTCAGGCTATAATGTGGATACTGCTTGCACTTTTAGCCAAGTTTATCTTGAGAAACAGAACAAAAAGCTTATTTACAAAGTTTGAGTTTTGTCAGAAAAATGTTTCCCACAAAGACAGAGCAGAGAAGACCTTGACTGGTGAAAAGATTAGCATTAAAAAGCAGCCAATTTTTTTTTTTTAACAGCAGAACAATAGAAAAGATGGTTCCAGGGAATCAGAGAAACCAGCAGTGTCCGCCTCATGGCAGGCTTAAATTGCAAAAGTGAAAGACTTTGCCTTCGGAAGGAAGCCCCTCCTTTTCCAGCTATTGCATTCAGTCTGTGCTTGTTGGGTGCCACAGGAGAGCAACTGCTCCTCTTCCACTCCCCCAGGCCCTCCCAGCCTTGAAGCCAGCTAACTATAGACTGAAGCATTAGCCAAAATAACACTACTCATTTTATTTTTTCAAATAATTTTTACACATTTTAATGAGAAAAAAGATAAAATAGCAATGAAACAGTTTCAAAACAGGTTATTCAGATGTTTACAATAATTAATACGTTGCATATTGTCTTCATAGTAGTTATTCAGAGAACAAAATGCGAACATGATATTGGTACAGGGAGAAAAACTGATCTCGGGTGGGTGACCTCCAAATGATATAGGGAACCTCCAAATGGCATAGGGAACCTCCAAATGGCATAGGGAAAAATGATCTCCCGACCTGACCTGCACAAGTTCGTGTTCTCTAAAACCGAAGAAATTTTAGGAACAAACAGAGGTTATGAGCAGAACATATTTATTGAGGGAAAGAAATCTTCTGTCCAAGAGATGGACAAGAGGAGGACCTGAGCGGGTTGTTCCCCAGGAAGCTGTCTCTTCCAGGGACTTTTATAGTGTAAAACCATGCGGGGCTAAGGTGGAGAGAATGGGAACTTGCTTAGGTGGATGTGGGGTGGGACAAATCTATGGTCAACCAATGGGATTGCAAGCTCCATTGCTCAGGTAAAATTGATTATGCCCAGGACTAAGTGGGGAAGTGAGTCACTGAGTAAGTGGGCATGAATACGGATAGGGTTTCTTCCTGTTGGGGGTTAGAATACAAGACAGGGTCTCTTCCTGTTGGGGGTAGGGCTAGTGACTCACTTGGGTCTTTTCAGGTGATAGATTCCTATTTAGAACATCAATCCCGGGTGTTACTCTTTTAGCATTTGTTTGGCCTTTAGGTCTTTAGGTCTAGTTCACAGCAGAAGCACCCATCCCTCCCACAGTTGTAAGGAATCTTGTCTTTTGTGCTGTCTCCTTCGAGGGCCTGGTCCTGTCTAACTGCCTATAATATTTCTGTCTAACTTGGCTGCCTGCAATAATATCTTGTCTAAACAAAATTAGTACAAACTTTTCTCTCAGTGAACTAAGAGAAAGTAGCTGTATATCTCTCCTAACACTCTTGTGTATACATATATTTTTTTTTAATTTTTCTTCCCCCTTTTTTCACAACAAATCTATCTTTTATTTGTACTTTTGTGAAGTTAGTAACACAGGACACTAGGTTGCTTAGAAACTGATAGCAAACCTTAACCAGACAGGATACAGCTCATTAAGAAGATTATACACCATGACCAGGTAGAATTCATCCCAGGGATGCAAGGATGGTCCAATATATGCATAAATATAATACACTATATCAATAGAGCCAAATACACCCATTTTAAATTGTGGGTGTTGGCTATTGTACCTGAGAATTAAAGAAAGTAACACATGCAGATTGTTTTTCAGTAGCCTTCTTCATGTTTGTGAGTACAAAGACAGAGATCCACATATTTCATCTGAAATATTCAACATTCTTGAGTAATTCCAATACCCATCTTGGGTTCATCTTAGGGCCATACATCCAGCTCAGATGCAAAACGCTTTGCCATGGCCAGGTGAAATCTAATAGTACTGAGTTTTCTGATCCTTCTCATCCCTCTAGCTCCTTATACTGTGACCCTCAGTGTTGTCTATTATTTGCTAGGGCAAGAAGGGTTCACAGAAGATGGACCTGGACCCAGGACTGGATCAGTCCAAACCATGTAGGAGATTGGAGCTAGGTATTTTTCATATTTTAAAGCCTCCCTTTTAGAATATGTTTTGCATGTAATTATAAATTCTTTCTAAACCACCCTCACCTAGGTAGAAGGCAGGATGACCTCTGGAATGATCTGCTTCAAGTCCAACTAGAGTGGCCCCTGTTAGAGACACAGTCACCCTGACTCTGGGTGTTCTTCACACCCTCCTGACATGGCCTCAGTTTCCTTGCTCAGTCGCCCAACTTTTGCCCCCATGAGGTATAATTCTGCTCCTAGAGGGTTTTTTTTTTGGTTTACTAGATGAGCTAAGCAGTCACACAGCTTTCTCATAAGACCAAATTTTAAGTAGCAACAAAGTCGTTCAGTTTCAATGCCTGTGAAGCAACTGAAGGGTGAGATATGGAAACAGAGCCCTCATGAACAGCGCTGGAGGTGCAGCTACACTCATTTGTATCTGGGACTGAGTTTTATTCAACTTTTTATACTCACTCAAAACATTAGGGAATGGATGATTATTAAATGAATTTTAATTAAATGAATTTTAATGATTAATTATTAAATGAATTTTAATGAAGTGGATTTAAAAAATTTTGATTATCATTGGTGAATATATGGCACTATCCTCAGGGACACATCCAAAGCAAATGTATCATTTTAGAGAAGTATAATAGTCAATTAAAAATTCACATGCTGCTCTCTCTGACTCTGCCCTGTAAATTAGTGGGACATTTTCTCTTTTCACTATTTTTTATATTTTTAGTGATATGAGGGAAAACAGAATTTGCTCAGTTCACTACCCTACATCTCTAAAGATGTTCTGTTACTTGTATAATCCAGAGATATATAGAGGACTGATAATGTATAATATAATTATTCTCTCTCCTGCTCCTTCTTCTCCCTCTTCTTTTTCTTCTCTTCTCCCCCTTCTTTTTCTTCTCTTCCTTCTTTTCCACTTCACCATGGCACTAGTGATTGAATTAAGCACAATCAGTGGGCTACATCACCAGCCTTTTTTTCATTTTTTTATTTTATATTTAAATATTTTTATATTATACTTAGACATGACTTTGCCAAGTCCCTTAGCTTCTCAGGCTGGGCTCAAGTTCAGATCCTCAGCCCCAGGCTTCCAGAATATCACTTTTATTATTAAATATACAATGCCACAGTTTCCAGAATAGCCAACCCATGATTCAACAATTCATTCCCTTAATCATTTAGCAAATACTGAAAACCTATTTATTGCATGCAACCATTGAGTGTCTAGCCGTGAGGAAAAAAAGGCTGAAATCATCTTTATCATCACGTTTCCCTAAGATACTTCCTTCTCAGAACAAACATGATATTTAAAAGCATAAATCAGGAAGTGTCATAGCCATCTTTAAACCTTCAAATGGTTTTCAGCAGCTCAGACCCAGGCTTCTAGTCATCATTTAGGAAGCACTTCTTGAATGACTCTTTGCTCGTTTCCACTTCTGCTGTTCCACATATATGTAATCATGTGCTCTCCAGTCTCCAGATACACAGTCTCTCTCTCCTTTAGTATACCAACCTCATTCTTACCTTGATGTCCTGAAGATACGGCCTCACAGGCTAGACATTCTTCTCTCAATGTATCACAGAACTTGGGGTCTCAACTGTGAAGTCACTTCCTTACAGATGGCAAAACTGATCTAATTTAGGCAATTTTTCTGCACCTGCATCTTAGTATCCTTAGTTCTAACTAACCTGTTATGTGTTCTGCATGGAAATCATGTGTTATTTAGAGTACCCAGTTTTAAGTAATTTTCTGTGAATACATGGTAGTTTCTTGTATATCACTTTATAATTCCAGATAACCAGGTCTGTGGCAGGGAAAGTATGAAATCTGCCACTGTACTTGCTCAATAAATAAACACTGAGTTGAAGTTGAAGCACTGAAAATAGATTAAGGATATTTTTTAGGGGGTCTGGGAGATGGTTCAGTAGAA
>NW_004524627.1:2804303-2806398 GCF_000260255.1 Octodon degus | reverse complement strand
TATACAACTAACTTATACATAATTATCTAATACATGTAAATATATAGAGTTTAACTGCCTCTCAAAGCACTTTTAAAAAAAGGTTACCTAACTTTCAAAAGCGAAGCATTATGTTGAAGCTCTCCAGTAAACATACAATGTTACTGTGATGGTTTATTAAAGACATATATCCTAAAGGGAGTAAGTGGAAGTACTCAAAGGCATATAATGTACCTGCCAACATTGTAAAAGTGAAAATAGTTTTGCCAGTTTCCTCAGGAGGATATTATTTTTTGGATATGTTGCCCTTGGTTATGTGCTTTTTTTCTCTTTAACTTTGTAATCTATAAGCATAGAATGCTACATTTTTTTCTCAAAATGCTTTAACTTTTTGTAAGGAATTGTTCATGGGCAACTCGTATCTTCCCAACTAAGCATGTTTTTAAATTTATTTTTGAAAAATGAACTTGCGTTTCAGAGAAATGCATGCAGAGTAAAATAAGACATGTCAATGATATAAAATCTGTCTCTGCCATTTAATTTTTGAAAACTATTTCTAAGAGCTGATGAAAATCTTTATTATATAATAGACCACCACCAAATGGTCAGCTTAAGTAACAGAAATTTATTGCCTGAGAAGTCTAAAATAAAAATATTAACTAAGGAATTGAAGGTATATCTCAGTGGCATGTATAAGTTTCTAGATTTAATCAATCTCTGTGATATTCTTGGAAATATCTATCTATCTATCTATCTATCTATCTATCTATCTATCTATCTTCTTTCTGTGTCTTGTCACATCTCTCTACACATGTCTATCTCCAAATTTCCCTGTTATCTTAGGTTACCAGAAAACTTATATTGCATTAGAACCTACCCTATTGACCTCATTTAAACTTCATGATTTCTATAATGATCCTATGTCTAATAAAGCCCCATTGTGAGGTACTTGAGATTAGGACAAGTCAATCTACAACATTAGTGTTATAGTTTGGATGAGGAGTGCACTAAAGGCATAGTCGTCACCTTTTTGGAATTGGTTGGAGGTGGTGGAATCTTAGGGAGGGAGGGTGGGAGGAAAATAAGTTTATAAGGTTAGATCATTGTGGTGTGCCCATGAGGAGGACATTGAATTCTGAACTCTCTCTCTTTCTCTCTCTCTCTCTCTCTCTCTCTCTCTCTCTCTCTCTCTTTGTCTCCCAGTCCTCTGTGTCTCTGTGTCTGTGTTCCTCTGTCACTCTGTCTCTGTCTCTGTCTGTCTGCCTCCATTTGTCTCTGTCTCTAAATTAATGAAGTTTTGATGGTTTTATAAAAACTAAAAATCCAAATGAAAACTTGTGAACTAATTTCTAGAGGAATTTTGTGTTAAGCCACCATATATCTACTATATCACTAAGTGAAATTTTATGAGCTTTACTTAGTGAGTTTTCTTATTTCTTTACATACAGAAAACATTAGTTTGAAACAGACAAAATAACCACAGGGACACACAAAGGGCAATTTTAGCACTGGAAAAGACACCTTAACTTCTCCCTATCTCAACCATTGATGTTGAATTGCTTCTTATTTCCAGAACATTTTTCCTGCATAAGACCATTGTTAAGTCAACCCATTAACAGAAATTTTGTTTCTGTTTCTACATTGCGTATATGTGGGAAGTACAATATAAAAGTCTGAATAATTTGAAATATAATTAAATACCATGAACAGTTAAATAATTTGCTACAGAGTGAAACTGAATATGAATTATGCAATTTATTTAAGAAGAATATGTTGATTCTGCTGAATGAATCATAGCAAATACAGCAAACTAACTCAAAACATTAACAATGGAGGAAAACTAGTACTTACATTAAAGGGTTAAAGATGACTCTCCTTAGGCACTCTATAGATTGTTGATCACTTTCCTGTGTGGCCCTATGATCTCCTTGATCAGAAAATTTGGGACACCACTTGGTTACAGGATGTCACAGCAGAGGTTCTCTTATGTCCTGAGTCGTTACTGATTTTGAAGGGCCAGGGTCAAATATTAGCCATCTTTTTAATCCATCTATCTCTCTAATTTTTGGTCTGCAAGCTTTAGTTGTTAAGCATCCAAGACCATTTTGTTGTGGGA
>NW_004524627.1:2797716-2804203 GCF_000260255.1 Octodon degus | reverse complement strand
ATATGATAAGATAGATATACAGCTACTTTCTCTTCGTTCATTGGGAAGAAAAATTTGTACTAATTGTTTAGACAAGATATCATATATTATATCTGCATCTTGTCCTTTGAATAACTACTACCAAGACAACAATATGCAATGTACTATTTATTTTAACTGTCTTACCTGTTTTGATACTGTTTCATTGGTATCATGTCTTTTTTCTTATTAAAATTAATTTTTAAAAAAGAGTTAAGATAAGGTTGAACTACTTTTGGTCAAACTAAAAGTACTGAGGAAGCTCATTCTGAGCTTACTTAAAACTCAACAAACCAGTGACATCTTGGGCCCTGCCATTTAGGTAACACCACTGATGTAGATGAGCCAGCCCATAACAGGTAGTGATCTGTTAGGCTGTGATCAGTTTTCCTCAAGTGCCCTGAGTTGCTCATGTGTTCATTTCCTTCTAAGTTTAGGAATGACAAGAAGCACTAGGGGAAGTGTTTTCTCTGGCCATCACCCTGAAGGGGTATCTACTAATGTGGCCCTAAGAAAATTCCCATTTTCTAGAAAAGAGTAGAAATTCAAACCAACAGAGACTTAAATTTAATCTTGAGATGTATGTGTTTATGACTTTGGCAGCCTCTGCCTGATACACAGAGGACAGATTTAATCTTTCATTGCATTTCTGATAGAGGATGTGAATACAAAGGCCTTGATTAAATCCCAATAACAATTCTGAAGTACAAGATTTGTATGTAGATTCTGGAGGCACCAGTTTTCTGTTCCCAAGGCTTGGCTTTTATCTATGGGGCCTTTTATGAAGGAAACCTGGGACCTCAGGGCATTACTGTAGAAGCAAGGATTCACTCTAATAACATCTTATTCCTTTAGGTCTTTGCCATGATTCTAAGAGTTCTGAAAATCTTTTTCTCCAATCTTGAGTTTGCAATGAAATTAACCTAGTTTTCCTGTCATAAGAATCTACATGAATTTATTGATGCTTGCTTTATCTCCTGATCTTTACTTTACCCTGTATAGAAGTATTTGTGAAGATGTACTCTACACAAGCACTTTACAGGTAAGTTTAAGCACTTTTCAAGAAAGGTTCTAGTGCAGTACACAATGACTGGTATTCTTATTACCTCTATTTTTAAAGTGAGAAAACTTATATACACAATATGGCTTAAAAATAATCAGTCAGCATCTCGATATAAATTTTTTGAATAACCAAATGTTTTTCTAGAACCAACTAAGGACATCGCAATAAGAGTTTTTTTGTTTTGTTTTATTTTGAACAACAGGCAGGCAAAGAAGCCAATGTGCTGACATGACAACTATCTTTAATAAAAAGCAAATGCCTAGTAAAAAGTCATGATGATCCACTAGCCCTCCACAAAAGAACACTGGGGCTTCCCCTTCTCTCATCCAGTCACAGGAAATTCCAACAATGACACAGAGAAAGGTTTGAGCTTTCTGCCCCTAACATCCTAGCAAAGCAGTCTCACAACAAACCTCTTTCTTTCTGCAAAGTCTAGTATCATGGTATTGGCTTCTATTTATGTTGGACGGGAAGCACATGTTAATATCATCTCTTTTTTTCAATGTTATATTCAGAAATTAAATGTGCCAGCATCAAGACATCAAGACTTTATCATAGAAGTTTTTCCCAAAAGATGCTTCACATGCAATGTAAAAGAAAAAAAACTAGAAATCCCACTATTATGAAAAAGAATAATGAGTATAAATTTTATGATATGCTCATCTTTTTCAGCTGTAGTCCTACAAAATACATCTGGATTTCAAAGGACTGAATCAAAGGGGGTTTAATAAAAGTTTACTTGACTACAGGGGATCAACAAAAGTAATGCTTTGCTTTAGTGATAAAAATCTTGGTGAAGAAAAAAACTTAAAAATTTATATCTTATATTCAAGCTGACATTTGGCAGTGTCTTAACCTATCAGGACCTCTCAGATCATGAAAAGTATCAAGTCTTTGTGAGCTATATTCTGAGGCAAAAATTTTGATGCCCTAAATGAGTAGGACTTGCAAATCACTTAAAGTATCAGGTATCAGAAAGGAAAAGTTATATTTATTATTGTGAAAACAAATTGCCTTGCAAGTGGTATTAGCTAATAATACCTAGAAAGCATTATGATTAGCAGAAAGAAGCCAGAAATATTGTCACATTCAGAAAGTCATTCCATTTGTTATACAGCTTAGGTTTAAAAGCTATTTGGAAGAAGATGTCTTTTTTTAAATAAGTGGTGTTAAGTTAATTAGATGTTGACATGGAAAAGACTAAATAAATTCTTTATTACATAATACACAAAACTCAATTCCTGCTGAGTTATAGATCTAACACTGAAGTAAAAAAATAAATAAAGCTTTTGGAGGATGTCATAAAATAACACCCTCAAGACATTGGTATCAGCAAAGATTTCTTCAAAATGAATAAAGTTAAGAGAAAAAAATGGCTATCATTTTAAGAAGTTTCTATATAAAACAGAAAATTCTTATATTGAATAAGACTAAGTATCATGCTAGCAGAAAAAGTAAAAAAGAAAAAAAAAAACACTCAAAGAACATTTTACAACATAGGATATACAAAAGCCAAAAATGCATAAAACAGTGCTCCAAATTATTAGTATCAGGAAAACACAAATTAAAATCCCAAGCACACAAAACAATGACTAACACAAAGTAGGTAGAAAATAGCAAATTAATAAAAAGAATAGTACCAGCATATGAAAAACTGATCTCTTGCTAGTGCTGATACAAATTGGTACAAATACTTTGGAAGGCTGATTATCGTCTACTGACCCTGACTCATATTGTGAAGGCTTAGGCAGGTTGTCACGTTCATGGCACTGGGGCTCTCCAGAGGAGTGATGAAGCTTCGGTGTGCTGGCTGCCTCATGGGATAGCGCTTCTCACTCTGTCCCTGTCCCTCATTCCTTCCTTTCAGCACTGCTACCTGATCTACTCCCTAGTAGTCATAAACTGAGCAGCTTTGCTCCAACATAATGTTTCTGTCCTGCAGCTAACTAGGTCTGGACTTGTTCTTTGGAAATGTAATCCAGATAAATCATTTTCTTCTTTCAATTGTGGGTGCTGGGTGTTTGTTCTCAGCAATAGGGCAGTTAGATAATGCATACATGTATTCTATTACCTTGTAACCCAATGTTTTGTAGTAACACAAAAGATAATCATGAATATTATTTTTATGTTGTGGGAACACACCAAAAAATAAACACAAAATTTTCATAGACGTACTTTTTGAAACTGATTTCAATATTAAAAACAAATAGAAGTCAATTTGTATGAAAATATACAAATTTACATTCATACAGTAGAATTTTAGCTAGTAATTTTATTTAGAACTATAAGCCTCAGAAATTCACAAAATTATGAGACAGAATCTAAGTCCCAACTATTCTGTTTGTTTCCATCTTAAGATCTTCAAAACTGAGCAAATAACCTATGACATCAGAAGTTAGCATATTGGACTAACTTTGCTCTTATGTTTGTTAAATTCATTATGCAAAAAAGAAAAGAGAGTAATAAGTAATTTATAAACTGGTCTAAATTTTATTATCACTGAATGCTACAGATAATTTAAATATATCCAAGTAATGAATACAGAATATATATGAGAGGGGCCAGGGAGATGGCTCAGTGGAATAAGTGCTTGCCTGGCAAGTGCAGGGGCCTGAGTTCAATCCCCAGTTTCGCAAAACAACAACAACAACACCAAAAAAAAAAAAAACAAGCAAACAAACAAAAATAATATATTTGAGAAGTATTAAGTATCATTTAAATTCTGTATACTCAAAATGGTTAAAATAGATATATGACTGCACTTTAATTATGACATGAGTGCATGATCTATATGATTCCATAAGAGAGAAGATAAAAATATCTATAGTTAATATGCATAAAACCAAACTATTGATCTTGAATTCTAATGTGTTTTGGGGAATACATGACTTTTTTTTTTGAAATTGTTCCTTTCAAATTTTGAATGGGTATACATAAAAAATATTTGTAATAATAAAACAGTCGTTATAGACATCTTATCTACTTAAAAAATAGATTTAAATGTACAAATGTCTCTTTACAACTTGTTTTATCATTCCAGATAATCTAGAGAAAAATCCAAACCCAAAATCACCTAGGTCATGAAAGCCTTATGTCTATACACACATCAAATATGAAAAGAGTTCATTTCCATAGCAATTATTCAGATACTTAAGAGAACAGGGACTTCTGTTCCATTTTCTACTGAGTTATGGAAATATTTTGCAGCCACAGCACTTATCTAGGATTCATCTGTATATTATGACATAATCTATGTTATAGGCAATACTATATATTCTCAAGAAGAGAAGCATAACTTGGAAATTAAATATTATTGATATTATGGTTTTGATGTTCAAAATAGCGAAGAGACTACTCTTTCCTTGGGAAAGATAAAATTTCTCTTGGGTCAAACCAAGAGAAACATTATTGTCTCAGTTACTCTTCTCTTGCTGGGACAAAATGCCCAACACCCAAACTGAAGGAAAGAAAGGTTTATTTAGCTCACAGTTAGTGGAAATTTCAGTCCATACTCAACTTGCTCCAAGGCAGAGTGGCATGTGGCGTAGACAAGCCTTTAATGGTGGTGGCAAAGAGCAAGAGACTGACAGCCCCTTAGGCAGCTAGCCAGCCTCTCTCGCCACCTCACATTGTAATGTAGATAACCTGCCCAGGCCAGGGTATAGCACTCACACCTGCAAATCCCAGCATTGGATCAAGAATCAATCACGAACTCCAGAAGCTGGCCCATCACTGCATGAGGCTTTGGGGACCAACTAGACACAAACCTTAACAATTATTAATGAGAAGCATCAAAATATGCTAAACTGGAAAATATGTTATGCCAAATGTGAACTTGAATAAAACTACTTCTGTCCTTGTAACCTTAAAATCTCACATTTAAAGAAAAATGTTTTAAGAAAAACATTTTTTTTAATTTATTGATTCATTCACTTATTTATTTATTTTTAGTTTCAGGGATGGCCAAATAGCTTAGCGGATTAAAGCACCTGCAAGCAGGCACAAGGGCCAGGGGTTCGATCTCCGGGCCTACAATGCTGGCCCACCCCCAGGGCATGTTGAGAGGGCAGTTGAGACGGGGTGCAGTGGTGGCACACGCCTGTAATCCCAGCTTTTGGAAGGCTGTAAACAGGAGGATAACTAGGAGTCTGAACTAGTAGTGAGAATATTAACACCCTGTAGATCCTTCTCTAAAATACAAAAATAAATAAATTAAATAAATAAATTTAAAACATGTCTATTGGAATAGAAATGTGTGAGAGGTAAAAAATAAAATTGTTTAAAACTTACATTCTAAATTTTCATGAAATGAAATATGTATTTCCAAAGGGGAGGTAAGGAGAAAAGGAGAATGATGGTGCTTTTTTTTTTTTTTTAATTTTGATTTCAAAAGTAAAAATCTGAGGGGCTGGCTGGCAAGGTACCTCAGTGGACTAAAGCACCTGCTTAGGCAAGTTTAGCCAAGCACAGGGACTGTTGTTCAACTCCTGGCACCACATGCCAGGCCAGTCACAACCCCAGGGCTGGCTGAGCTGGCCACAGAGTCCAGGCACAGTGGTGCACACCTGTAATCCCCATGCTGGGGTGGCTGAAAGCAGGAGGATCTCTGTGAGTCCAAGCTGTGTAGTGAGACCCTGTACCAAAAACATTAATAATAATAATAATAATACAATAAACAAAAATCTGACCTTTATCACCTATGGACTAAATACTGCATTCTCTGTATATGCAAATGCAAATGGAAAAGGATCAGAGAGTGCTGAAAATTTCAAATTCCTGTGAAGGCCTACATGAAAATCAAGACAAGGTGAATACCAACCTCCTAGTTTAGTAATCTAACTTCCTACTGTTAGTAGTATGTTGAGGCACAAAATGTGGAACTAACTGGAGATGATTCTAGTTGCATGGAACTGTAGAGCACACTACAACTTTAGTCTGTAATGACAAAACCTTCAACCTAGTACGTTCAATGAAGAGTTCTGCTAGTAGAAAATCTGTGGTACCAGAGTTTGACTCATCCTGGCATCCTTCATCTTCTGTATAAGGGAGGGGACCATGTGGGAAGGAAGCAGCCAGTGGATGAAACTGCAAATCAGTAGTGAACAAAATGATCAGGAGCTATCAACCCCCTTAAGGTACTGATATATTTACTTATGAGTATAAATAAAAACCAAAATACATAGTTATTTGCACTGTTATATAATTAGCAGTACTACAAATAATCTAAGCTTCGTTCCTTATGTGTGTCTTACTTTAAAAATTTTGTTAAAACCAAAAAGCCTATACAAGCTGTTTTCTTTTTCTCTCTATTTATTTTATATGAACCCATAAAAGTTTGAAGTAAATGTGAATATAAGGTATCTTTGTTTGACAAGTCAAGAGTTAAGACAATTTTCTGAGTGATAA
>NW_004524627.1:2780419-2797616 GCF_000260255.1 Octodon degus | reverse complement strand
AAGTAGTAAGATATACTGCTATAAACTTCTTTTTTCCCATAATTTTATTGATAAACAAATAGCAATGAGACAGTTTCAAATCAAATCGGTACTGCTATAAACTTCTATAACTATGGACCTGTAATAATGTCCAAGCAAGCAAAGAGATAAAATGGCATATTTTTAATTTAGATTTGGCCTCATTGTGTAAGTTACTTTGAGTTTAAAAATTAAATCCTCTACATGCACATGTACCTTTATACAAAGCAGTATATGCACACAGATAAACACTCCACTGCAGGTTTTCTCATTTTACATAAAGTTTGAAACTTTCTTAATACTTTCAGTGATTCTCATGTAAAATATAACAATTCTCACTTTATATAAAAGTGAAACTATTTCTGTTTATATCTTATAGTTGCTATATATGAGCTCCTAAATTTAATATTAAATGTTCTATTATATATAATTATTTTAAGGTGTGGTTTTCTTAAATACAGCACATTGCTATAATGAATCTATGATAGTAATCTCCAACATTTATGTCCAATTAAGAAATACCTATTGAATATCATATTGTAATATTTGATAAAGTGATAATGACAGAAGAAATACTTTTTTTGTTTTAGCTAATTTTCCTTCCATTTAGACCATCAGTCAGTGGAAGAATGAATCAATTTAGTTTCCAGCTGTATGACTGGCTGCTCAGGATCAATTATAATTATTTATTCAGCCACTGATTCAAATATTTGCCATTAACATTTACTTTGAATTATGCATTAAACTAAGGTAAAAGATTCAAAAGATATGGGAGCTGTTAAACTATTTCATTATACCTGGCAGTCAAATGTACACCTAAAAAACAGAGTAGTCCCTCAACTCTTTAAGAGCCAACTAACAGGGCCAGCCAAACAGCTCAGCAGATTAAAGTGCCTGCAAGCAGGCGCAGTGGCTGGGTTTAATCTCTGGTCCTGCTGTGCCAGCTGGCCCCCGGGGCACGCTGAGACTGTGTTTGAGACTGGGCGTGGTGGTGGCGCACGCCTGTAATCCCAGCTCTTGGGAGGCTGTAAACAGGTGGATCAGTATGAGTCCCATCTAGTAGTGAGACCCTGAACACCATGTAGACCCTTCCCTAAATACAAAGAAAGAAAATACAAAGAAAGCAAAAGAGCTAATTAACATAGGTTAGCTAAAAGAACACAGAAAATTGGAAACAAAGGAAGACTAGAGTATAAGAAGAGCTATAGAGGGGAGGAAGCTCTGTCTTGGTAAATGGCTTGTGATCACTCTTATGCATTCTTTAGTTTCAGCTTCATTTCAAGCAGAGTAATGAATTGTATAATACAAACAGCAACTTAATACTACTCTGTTTATTTTATCTACTTCCTCTATCTTCAAGAAAAGTCCAGTTCAATGGCTTGTGTGCTAGTAATCTGCAGTTTTATTTTGTTTTTACTATTTAAACTTGATCTTAGTAATAGACCTCAGAAGGACAATACAGAAGGCAGTACCAGTCTATTTCATCAAGTTGACCAGTGTTATAGGTACCTCAAGCCTAGCCTGTAATGAGATACTTAGAAAGTGTGCCAGAATTGCATGGCTTGAGGAAGATACTAAATCATTTAACTCTCAGTTTCTGTCAAAGACAGCCCTATGTCACTAAACATTGTGAAGAAGGGCATTTAATAGCTTACCATACAGTGTATGATCTATATGGGACTTCGAGCCTGACCAGGTCAAATGATTGTTCTGCAGGAAGTCTAGAAAAAGCAGAAGTGTAAAGGATAACAAAAGCAGAACCTTGGTCCCAGTGGAAAGCTTCTGGGGTAGCATGAGATGTTTTCCTAAAATATGGTTATAGGAATGACAGACATGAAGACCAAGGTGGTCAGAGTGTTGCCCCTAAAAGTTAAACTGCCCCATCTCACTAATCTGTGACTTTCCCCTCCTATTTCCAATTTCTACTTTTCATAAAGAAAAGCCAGAAAAAAATGCAATCAAGACTTCAGTCCCAGAGACTGTGCCCCCCACTTCCTGGCCCCATAAGTTTGTCTCTCTTGTTTTCTTTTCATCTCAGTTTTGGGACCTGTCACCTCACAGAAATCATTAAAACATGATGTTTCAGAAGTTTCAGGGAAATGTTAATAGTGACATCATCATCAGGAGAGGAAGCAGGAGAACCACAGTAAGGGCTCTGGGTAAATCTAGGTGGCATTCAGGTTATGGTTTGTGCTTACTTTGAACTGACCTTCCAATAGCTGTAAAAGAAGATACTGTCAAGAGAATGTAAAGGGATCCAGTGAAATTTTCAAATATTAAATTGAATTTTACACTTTAAAAAAAGATACAAAGAATTTGAAGGGAATAGAAGAATCAGATTTTATAGAGATGTTAAGAAATGTTAGAGGAATGATTTTGATTGAATAAAGTATGGAAAGAATCCATAATATATTATAAATGTGTCAGGGTTTCAGCAAAACTTTCTTGGAAATTAATGTAACTAAAATATAACAGCTCATTCAATCAGCATAAATCTAAACTATCAATTACATTCTCATTTTAATTAAAATGTTATCTTATGAAAACTATTCATTGTGTCTTGATGGATCAATGATATTGGATGATGTATGTTTTCTTGTAAAACATAAACATGTATCAGAAACATTACTCAATGAAGACAAGTTATGCAGACCTTAATGCAAAAAGACTTCTACAAAATCAATAGCAATATGATCTGAGGATATAGATCTGAAATGAGAAAAGTTCCCTTTCTTTCTGTGAAGATGTGGAGATGGTTTCAATATTGTATCATGGCATTTAGAAAACATCTTTCCTAACAAAAACAGTAATGGAAAAGATGTTAAAAACTAAAACGTAAGTATAAACCACAGTATCATTCTGAAAAAATAAAACAGGCAAAATATGTCTTTCCAGGAAGTAATAAGAATGTAAAATGTAGAAATATGAAGTTAGAAATCAGAAACTGCTCAGCTAGAAGGAACATATCAAATAAAAAGAGGGAAGGAGGAGCATCTCAAGACTTAAAATAATCTTTACTAAAATTAATGTGATATGTACTTGGTTGCATCCACGTATGAAAAATTCATTGAGTTGGAACTCAGAAGAGGGAAGACTACAGGCATTCTGGACTCACGAAGCACTCCAAGCTGTTCACGCAAAGCCACAGTTTCTTGGCTCTGTGAGGAGTACAACAAGTGTTGAAGGACTGTGTCCTCAGAGTGACAGCATCCAGCCGAAGCCCAGAAAGAATTGTAATTAGAAAGATAAGAAAATCACAGGAAAGAGCACATCCTAACAGTGAACTAGTGGTGGCTCAGAGGAGGAAGAAGAAACACACACAATTGTTCTGTGAGTGCTGGTTATAATTCAGAATGGGTAAGCACTTCGCAGATAGGAGATTTGACTACACCCAATTAGACATGGGAGTGATAAGTCCCATCATACCTCACCCCCAGACTTGAGCAGGATCAGATAGGCTTAGAAGTTGTCCCTTTCTTTGCCTTATTAGAATGAGAAAAAGGTAAACTTGTACAAAGTTGGGGCTGGAAGTCATCTTGAATATCTTTCTTTGCCTAGGAATGGAAAAAGCGAAAACTTTTTGTAATTTCAAGACATAAAATACAACTAGTGGAACAGGAAAAAGCTAACTATGCACCTTCATAATAGTAAGAAAAAGTTGACTGCAGCAAGTAAATTAAAGTCTTGAGGGTGAGAGAACCCCCAAGTCCCACCCTCTGGGCTAGAAGAGACCCTTGGGTGCTGACAAGCACAACCAGCTGCAGTTCCAGTGTAGCAGTAGATAAATGCAGCCACATAAATTTTGAAGAGGAAATTGTTTTGAGTTTTGGGTCCCTCTTGTAGCAGCAATAAAAGATGGCATATTAGTGCATTTCCAGCAAACTCATGTGTCTTTTGATCCAATATAAGATGCTAGGACCAAAGGCGAAGGCAAAACTCACTGGTAAGCCATGCCCTCAGTTTGAAGACTGGAAGTTAGTAAAACTCAGCCTGCAGACTGAAATTTAATATGACATAGTGGATTGGCTGTACCCTTTAGCCTCCTCACTACCACATAAAGAAGAGTATAAGTTAGTTGTGGGTAATTAATTCAATTGCTTGTCTACCTATCCATGCTTCCAGCCACAACTACAGTGGAGTAAAGCCCACTACCCAGAACACACACATTCACAAGTGTATGCACACACAAACACACACAAAAACCCAACAAAATCAATAAAGCAACCAGCCAAACAAACAAACATTAGAAATATGATAAGAAAAGCAAAAAAAAATCATGACTTCCAAACTTCAAGTCTCCCAAAGTTCATCCCCAGGACATCTAGTGGGAGGTACTGAAAAAGTCACAAAAGAGAGTTTTTTGAAATGATAAAAAAGACTGAAAAACAGATAAATAACCTGCTCAGTGAGTTCAAACAATATATATCTAGAAGGATGATAGATTTACTAAGCAAAATGATAGCAAGTTTACCAAAAACACTAATGAAAAACTAAATTACCTAAACAAAATAATATGAAACATTAATAATCAGTTTGGCAAAGAATTTGAGGTATCAAACAGAAATCTAAAAGACTAAGGACCCCATTGAATACAAGGGAAATAGTAGTGATTAGTGTGACAACAGTGTCTGAACAAAAACAGGGTTAACTGAGAAGTTATTTAAAAATAACTTGAAAATAACAAGAGAGCATGAAATGGTACAATTCTCTGCCAGATGATGAAAAGAAGACAAATCTAAGATTAATTGAATTAAAAATAAAATAAGCACAAAAATCTTAAGAAACAACTTTACAGATATAATAGCAAAATATTTTCCAAATAAGGGGAAAGAAATATAAAGACAAACGAGCAATATAGAATTTCTTGTAGTATGATCAAAAAACAACTTTTGCATGACACAACAAAGTCAAAATCCCAAAATACCAACAAAAGAACAGAAATTTAAGAGCAGTTAGAGGTCAAGTAACAATTTGTTTATGAAGGAGAACCCATCAAAATTGCAGCAGTCTTCTCAAAACAAACCTTAAAGACCAGAACAGTCTGGAGTGAAGTATTTCAAGTTCTGAAAGAACAGAATTTACAACCTAGATTGATGTATCCTGTCAAACTATCTGTCAAAATTAATGAAGAAAAATGATACTTCCAAGAAAAAAAACAACTGAAGAAACTCATGAACACTAAACTAACCCTACATAAAACACCAAAAAATGTTATAGAAAGAGGAAGATAAAATTACAATTCCAAGAATAAAAAAAGAACAAAATCACCAATCAAAGTAAGCAATTAAATAGAGAGAAAAGGTAGGGAACCAACAGCAGGAAAATAATATGACAAAGATAAGTTAATATATGTTGGTTGTGATGATTAATATAAATGGTCTCAATTCACCCTTAAGAGAAACCAATTGGCATAGTGGTTCAAGAAACAAAATCCAGCAATACACTCTATAAAACAAATTTAAGTCAAAAGGAAATGCATAGACTAAAAATCAAAGAATGGAAAACAATACTCCATGTGACAACAACACAAAAATACAGGCATAGTTATTCTTGTTGTTAGGAGAAAATTTCAAGAAGAGATAATAAGCATAAACATAATATTTATGAAATGCAGGAGCATTGAACTATATAAGACAAATTTTAATGAGCATTAAAATCAAATAAGCAATAGCATAACCATAACAGGAGACTTTAATACCCCATGGTCACAAAGAGTTAGATCAATTAGACACAAGATCAGGAAAATAATAACAGAACTGAATAAAACTTATGAACAAATAGATACAGTAGGCCTATACAGAGTGTTCCACTCTGTATAGATGTTTTACAGATGTTCTCTAAAACAGATGATATACTAGCACATAGAACATGCTTAAGTAAATACAAACAGATTGAAATTATCCAATGCATATTATTTAACCATAATGAAATGAAATCTGAAATTATTGATAGAAGAAATTATAAATACTCCATAAACACATGGTAATTAAATAACACCCACCTGAACAACAAATGGATTACAGGTTAAAGAATATATTAAATGATATATGCAATCAAATGAAAATGCAAATACACCTTACTGGAGCCTACAAAAGGCAATGAAAGCAGTCATAAGAGGAAAGTATGTAGCAGCAAATCCTCACATCAGGAAACAGAATAAGCACAGACAACTCTATGCTGCAACTCAAGGTTCTAGAAAAAGAAGAGTAAGTCAGGCCCCAAGTCCAAAGAAGGGTGAAAATTATAAATAACAGAGCATAAATTGATGTAACTGGTAAAAAGAAAACAATGCAAAGAATTAATGAATTGATAATCTAATTGTATTTATTGAAAAAATCAATACAAGAGATAACCCCTTAGCCAAACTTATCAAAAATTAAAGAAAAATACTTCAATTCAAGCAGTAAGAAATGGGTAGAAAGGGTAAAACATGACATACTGTAGAAAGTCAGAATCCAAAGCTGAATCAAGAAGAAACAAAAATTCTGAATAACCCAGTATGTCAATGAAATTGAAAGTGGAAATAAAATGTTACTGACAAAGAAAAAAATGAAGTCCTAGTAGAATGACTTGTGAATTCTAAAAGAAATTTAAAGATTTAATGCCAATATTTCTCTATCCCTTTAACAAAACTGAAAGGGAAGCAGTTCTATGTAAATCATTCCTAGAGACAAGTAGCACCCTGATACCAAAATCAGAGACAGATCCAACCAAAAAACAGAAGCATTAGATAATATTTCTGGTGACAGGGATGCAAATACCCTCAATAAAATATAAGCCAACAGAATGCAGCAAATAATCAAGAAGATTACACATCATAACCAAGCAGGATCCGTTCCATGAATTCAGGAATGTTTCAGTATACATAAATCAATAAATGTAACACAACGTATCAACACAGTCAAAGACAAAAATTACATCGCCATTGCAATTGATGTAAAAAAAAGCTTTTGATAAAGTCTAACATGAATACATGATAAAAATCCTACAGATAATTAGAATAGACTGGCACTACCTCAACTGATAAAAGCATCTATCACAAACAGTAGCCAGACATATTAATGGAAACAAACTGAGTTATTTCAATCTAAAATCAGGAATAAGATTTTTGCCAATTCTTTTAAATACAGTTCTGGAAATATTAGCACAAATAGACAAGAAAGAGAAACAAAAGAAATAATAGTAGGAAAGGCAGAAGTGAATTTATTATTATTTGCAAATGATGTGATACTCTACATGCAAGACCCCAGAACCTCCACCAACAGATTTAATGACCAAATTCAGTAGCATAGCTAGAAACAAAGTCAGCACTAAAAAAGCAATAGAAGTGGCCACAGAGATAGCTCATGGTCTAAGTGCCTCTCTAGGCAAACTCAAGGACCCAGGTTTGATCTCAGACACTACATGCTGTGTCAGCCTGCCCTGCGCATGGTGGTACATGCCTGTTATTCCAGCACTGGGGAGGTTGAAGTAGGAGGATCAGTATGAGTCCAAGCTGCATGGTGAGGCCGTGTGCCAAATACATACAATTAAAAAAATAGCATTCCTTTACACAGAAAAACAAACTCACCAAGAAAGAAATTAGAGAAACCATTCATTCCACAACAGCATCCAAAAAAAGAAGAAAAGAAAAAAAAAAAACTAAAAAAGAAAAGTAAATGAAAATAAACACTTAGAAATCAATCTATCAAAAAGTAAAAGGTCTGCACAGTAAAAAATTATAGAATCTGAAAAAAAAAAGATCAAAGAGGATTTCAGAAAATGGGAAGGTATTTCTTGAATATGGATAGGAAGAACCAACATCCTGGATATGGTCATCCTCCCATACAGATTTAATGCAATCCCAATTAAAATACAATTAGTATACCTCACATATCTAGAGAAAACATTCATTGATTTCTCTAGAAATTTATGAACCAGAAAAGCCCTAGAATAGAAAAAAAAAAATCGGGGTAAAAAATAGCAAGAGACGTCCCAATCTCTGACTTGAAATTATGCTACAAAGCTACTGTGGTAAATCAATATAGTTTTGGAGGAAAAAAAAAAGACCTTAGGATCAGTGGAACAGATTAGAAGACACAGAAACAATTACAAATACTCTTCTGCAACCTTGTCTTTCCCAAGCAGACCAAACATATACACAGCAAAATAACCAACAGTATGAAGTGCAACCCAAAAAGTAGGGGGAAAATGCTGCTTATTCTTGGACAGAGGATTAATATTTAAAATACATAAAGATTTCAAAAATTAAGACTCCTCAACCAAAAACTAGCCAACTAAAATTAATAGATACTTCTAAGAGGGAGAAATACAAATAGCTAATAAAAAAATAAATAATGTTCAACATCTCTATTATAGTAATGCTACAAGGAATGGTTATCATCAGTAAATCAAATAATATACCCAAATATGTTAAAGACAACAAACTCCAGTGATATGCACATGCCATGTTGATATCAACATAAGTAATAACTTGGAAGCATTCCAGGTTAACTGATAAGAGCCGCGGAGATAGCTTAGCAGTTTACGTGCCTGCCTGGTTAGTGCAAGGTCCTGAATTGGATCCTCAGTACAAAAAAAAAAAAAAAAAAAAAAAAAAAAAAAAAAAAAAAAAAAAGATTAATTGATGAATGACTAAAGAAAATATGAGTTTCAGGGAGAGTGTGGTGAGAAATGGGGGGCGGCCTGCTTCTTCAGAGTCTTCCAGGCCCTCCTGCCTGTGGCAGTGGGTGATCTGGGGGCCCAAGAGTGGGCTGTAACTCTGCCCTGCAAACTTTTGGGTCTGTTGCCATGACTGCCCACTGGCGGGACCCTGGCTTTCAAGCAATGGAAACCGATCCTCCACTCCACCATGATAACCTTCTGGTGGTAGCGGCTTTGCAGCCCCAGTGTCTAGGGCTGCAGGATCTCCACTCCAATTCTTCCAGCCTAGGCAAAGCACCGCCAACCTCCAGGACGTGGCGCCTTATAGCAGCTGCCATGTGACATAGTGCAAAGAACTGCGGCCTCGAGAGGGCTGCAGAAAGCCTTCACATCAAGGGCTGAGAAGGGGTCTCTGAAAGCTCTACCACTTAGGGCCACAGAATAGAGCAGATCTGGGTGCTGGGGTGACTGCTGTGTCTCAGTTGGAAGAAACCACACCTCCTGGCCACCAAGGCAAATAAAGCCCTTACCGGCTCTAGAAGGTGGGAGAGCTCAGGCCAAGCACAGGTGTAAGAGCTGGCTGGCCTCGGGCTATTGCCAAAGAGAGAGACCTAAAGTAACATTCCACATTGGCCTAATTGGAAATGCCCACCATCCCGTGGGAAGATTTACTGGCCATCTTGGAAGGCCTGTGTATGTGAAATGAAAAAGCTGCTCTCAACATCCCCCCACAACATTTTAAAAGAAAACTTCCTGCATATGGACAATATAGTTGTAAAGAGGTGGCTGACATATGATAAAGTAATTTGAAAAACTACATGTCTTGGAAATATCCATCTGTTTTAAAAAATGATGGAAAGAAACATCTTCTGAAAGTGACTTTTCTTTTTTGCATTGGAGTTCATTAGACCATCTGGAGAAGTGGCATTAGGAGTTGTAACTTGCCCATGTTTGTTCTGTGGGTCAGAGGACACAGAGCAGAAAACAAAGGAAGGCCCAATAGCAGACTGGATACATGTGACCATTGTTTTGTATGTGCATTTTAGTCTATCTGTCTGTCTATCTATCTATCATCTATCTATCATCTATCTATCTATCTATCTATCTATCTGTCTATCTATATGTTTGACAATGTTAAGTACTTTATTGAAGTATCTGGTTGTTGGAGATATTATAAAGTGCCTGATAACATGTTAAAAAGTACAAGCAGTGAAATAATGCATTTTGTAAATTTCTTTTTAGAGCTCACCCAAGGTGTTATGAGGGGTGGGTGGAAGCAAACGCCCTCTTGAGTAGTATACATTGTTAGTGTACTTGTTCTTGGAAGAAAAGGAAATGGAGAACGCTGTGCTAGGGCACTACAGCAAGGCAAGTTACCACTGTTCCGTAGGTCTATGGGCTCTATTTACTTTGCTGTGCAGAGAGGGTATGTAAAGGCTAGATGGGACCTTTCACAACGTCTAGTCTTCCTAGATGTTAAGAAGGTTACTTTTGATAAGAGTACTAAGTAAACTGACAAGTTTGGTAATCAAATCCCAGAAGATTGTCTTCGGAAAGTGTGAGCATCTTAGCCCACTGGCTTAGTGGAGAAAGGAAGGGTTATGGATTCACATTTTCAAGACATTTTCAACTATTGTTGCCTTTGTACAGTTAACCAAGACTGCTGTGTATATAATGGAAAATTGTGACCTTACTTGAAACATCTAGACTTACCTAGATTTTTAGAAGTGCCCGATGTATGTTAAGTGTTATAAAATATCACTTTGTAAATATTTTTTTGCTAAAGTTCACATGAAATACTGTCTTTTGGAAATGGAATGGTTAAGCTACCTCTTGAACAACATGATACTCTCTGTCCTTGTTCAGTGTTTTGGAGGAGGTGGGAAGGAAGCAGTTGCAAAAGGCATTATGTCCTTGTGTTTGTTCTTGGACATTTTGAGACATTTTTCTTAGTGTTTTGTGGGTTTTGTTTTGCTGGGTACATAGTGTATATAACAGACATATCCAATTTTTCCAACACCTAGTCCCTGGATGTAGGAGTTTGCCAGTGTATGACAAAGTAGCAAAGTTAGCACATTGTGTACACTTTGTATTGAAACACACAGGACAGTTTGTCTACTATAAATGAGCTTTGGATCCAACTGTCTCTAACATTATATATGCCTGTACTTGTCTGCTGGGTTGAAGCAGAGAGAAAGAAATGGGGTCAAAATGATCACACTTAGAAGATACCTTAGATTACAACCATTGCTATATGTATGTGCAATTTTATTTATCAGTGCTGTATGATAGCTGACAAGTTCTTCTATGAAAAAATCTAGTTCTGGATAGGTAGACATGCTTGATATATTTAAAAGTAGAAGTAATATAATAATACTTTGTAAATAGGTTTTATAAACTGATAGAAAATACTGCATCTACAAATAGAATGCTTAAGCCACCTTTGCACAGTACCTGCTCACTGGCTGGTGGGAGGTGAGGAAGAGAAATTGTGGAAGGTGTTAAGTATGTGGTAGAAAATTTCAGCCTATGCATTGCTCTTATGTTACATGAATTTTATTTAACTTTATTGGATAACAACCCACAAATTTGGAAAAAGTCTTAACTAATAAGCACTCAGACAGAGGTATTCTCTCTAGACTTTATAAAGAACTAAAAAATATTAAGGTCCCAAAATTTAAAGACCTAGTCCAGAAATGGGCATCCTAGATGAACACACACTTCTCAGAGGATGAAATTATAGAAATGAATAAATATATGAAAAAATGCTCCACAACACTAGCCATCCATGAAATGCAAATTAAAACAACACTGAGATACCACTTCACCCCACAAAGAGTGGCTTTCATAAAGAAATCACCAACAACAAATGTTGGAGAGGCTGTGGGGAAATGGGAACCCTTCTCCACTGCTCGTGGGAATGGTGACTGGTGCATTATGGAAATCAGTGTGGAGACTCCTTACAAACCAGGACTGGAAATTCCATTCAATCCAGCTACCCGCATACTGGGAATTTTCCCAGAAGAACTGAAAACATCATATCACAGTGATATATGTGTGCCTATGTTTATAGCAGCACAGTTTGTGATAGGCAAATCTTGGAAGCAACCAAAGTGCCCGTCACATGTGGAATGGATGAAAAAGATGTGGTATTTTTATACAATGGAGTACTACTCAGCTATAAAGAATGATAAACTCAAAGACTTCATATATAAGTGGATGCCACTTGAAGATATACTCATAAGTGAAATGAACCAGGCCCACATGTATAAACATTGTATAGTCTCCCTAGTGCAAGAACTCAAAAGAAGAAATAAAAATAGAAAGTTATAACACAATTAAAAGGAAAGCAACAACTTAAGAATTAAATAACAAAGAGAGGGCAAGGAGAAAAGCTAGGAAACGTGACAGGGGTAACTTTATTGTATATATAGCTGTACATACTAATTTCATAATATCTAATCTCTAGATATTAAAGAGGTTGCCAATGTTTAACAAAAGTAGAGTTAGTTAACTAACACATTTTGTATACTTTGTGTTAAAATTCATAGAAAGGTTGTCTTCTAAAAAGAATTTTGGAAGTGTAATTAGAGAATCACAATTGGGTGACACATGTATCCCTATCACATGTGACAATAAGAACTTGGAAGGAATGAAGGATTCTAGGCCAGAATGCCCCTACTGAGAAGACACTTTCAGTTACAACCATTGCTAGATGCCTGTAGTTTATTCAATAGTACTTTGTATATAGTGGACAAACTGAGTCCATATTTGAAACATCTAATTCTTCTAAATGTCTAGAAGTGCACAAAGTACGTTAAAAGTATAGATAGTAAATGATACATT
Organism: Octodon degus; assembly: GCF_000260255.1. Classification (NCBI taxonomy): domain Eukaryota; kingdom Metazoa; phylum Chordata; class Mammalia; order Rodentia; family Octodontidae; genus Octodon; species Octodon degus. The sequence goes on along the minus strand of NW_004524627.1, from coordinate 2,785,109 downwards.
TTTTTAGATATCACTTTGTTAAAATTAATGAAATACTGTCTTTTGGAGATGGAATGATCAAACCACTGGTCTGAGCAGTAGATATTTGTGCTAGTTCAGAGAGAGAGAGGAAGAAAAGAGTACAGCTGGCTCCAAGTCAATGTGGTTTAGGTGAAATGACATTGACCAGTGTCCCTTAGGTCTGATTTACTTTGTTGTATATACAGTTGGATATAAAGGACAAAAGAGTCCTAATTTACATCTAGTCTTTCTATATGTTAAAGCTCTTGCCAGTGTATAACAGAAGTAGAATTAGGAAAGTAACATATTGGGTACACTTTGTGTTAAGATTCATTAGCAGAAATGTTCTTAAAACCACTTAAGAAACAAAATCGTTAGAAGTCCCCTCTAAATATTTACATTTGCATATATCTGTCCCCTGCATTAAAAATAAATGGAACGGGGAAAGGGCTCTAGACCAGAGTGTTCCTGTTTAGAACACTATAAAATTATACCCTTTGTTAAGTATATGTGTTCAGTGTATTCAATGGCACTATACATATGGGACATTTCAGTTGTTACTGGAAACATCTAGTCTTTGTAGATGTTTAACATTCACACATGAAGACATCAAGGGGTAACACAATCTCTTTAAGTATTTTTTGTTACTTTACAGAAATGGCTGTATATTGGGAATGGGACTGTCCAATGATGTCATGGAGAGTGTGCTGGCTATTCATGGGATGTGGGAGGGGAAGTATTCAGAGAGGGAAGTTAAGTGAGTCCTGATTATCTTACCATTGTTCTTTCTATAGTGCATTTTAGTTACTAATGCTAGGTATTAAAGGATAAATTCTTTCTGTCTAAATTATATTAGAAGTAACAAAATAATCCCTATGTAAATGTCTTTTTAGGTGGGCGTGGTAGCACATGCCTGCAACCCAGCCCTGGGGAGGTTGAGACAGCTAGATCACTATGAGTTTGAGCTGCACAGCAAGACCTTGTACCAAATGAACAAATAAAAGATTCAGAAGAGAGAGAGAGAGAGAGAGAGAGAGAGAGAGAGAGAGAGAGAGAGAGAGAGAATCACTGAGTTTGAGGCTAGCCTGGGCTAAAGTGAGTTCAAGGCCAGGGTGAACTGCACAATGAACCTTGTCTCAAAAAGACAAATAAGTAAATGTCTTTTTGTCAATTTTTAGGAATAATTTTCTTCTGGAAGTAACCTTTGTTAAAGCTACCTCTTGGAGCTAGATGTGTACCTGAAATTAGTCACAGAAGAGGGAAAAGGGTGGGTGAGGGTAGTAACGGCTGTTTGCTAATATCTCTGTATGTGAAAGATAATTTTAGATTATAACCATAGGCCTATATGTATTATTTTGTTTTTATTTTTGGTACTGGGAATTGAACTCAAGCTCATGGTTGCCAGCAGGCACTGTACCACCAAGTTATGTCCCCCATCATCTATGTACATTTTTTTGTAAAGTAATTAAGCTGGTTGTGCACAAAGTTCATACACTGTTGCATAGCATCCAAGCTTTATAGATGTCCTAAGGTGACAATACGTGATGAAAACTAGAGGTAATAAGTTAGACAACATTTAATTATCTTTTTGTTATAGTTGATAGGAAAGATGCCTCTTGGGCTTGGCATTGGTACACCACCTCTGGGCAGTGCGTGTCCGGACTTGTCATTAGGCTGGCAGCAGAGGAGCAGAAATAAGCGTACAAGGAGAGGTGTGCACGAAGAGCTACACTTCAGTGATAGGAATCAGTGTGTCTTCCAGCTGTTCTGTAGAAATATGTTACTAATTCAGTGGGGACATGCCTTCTTGCTAATACCTTAATTGTAGAGATTGGATGACTCAGATACAGGGCTTGGTGTACTCTGTTGCCTTATGTCTCATTTTAAATTGAGCACTAAGGAAATGAAATATTGCAATTGTGACTTTACCAACACTTATATCTAGAGGCCTGTTGCCATTTTTATCCAGTGAAATTTTTGTTCCCAAGAAAGGCAAGATTACAATTTTTTTTCTAACCCATTGAGTTGGTGTAGTGTATTTTTGGTTATCAAAAATACAATTATGGAGGGCCCTCTGGATCCTGAACAGACCCAGAGGGCAGGCCCAGTGAGTGAGTGAGAGGACCTGGGCCCGGGGATCCTCATTCAACCCAGGCTGCAGGCCCAGCAGGGAACCCTTCAGCAGAACTCCCTGCAAAGAGGCTAGAGGCAAGACCCACCCAGCTGATTCAGGAGCAGAGCATCTTCCCAGAGAGACACAAAGGGTTCAACTCTAACGCCTGCAGCAGAAAGAAGTGGAGCACACAGCCAGAACCAAACAACACCCACCTGGAGGAATCTGAACTTCATAGATCCGGACCTGGTGCTAAGGTAATAACTCTATCTAAGCTCTACACCAAAAATACAATTATGGCTTGGGGATTTTGAATTGATGAATACTTATTCCATCCTGCAAGAGCATAATGGAGACTGTACAAATTTAGTCACACAAAATGGCATGTCATGTTTGTACATAACAGGACCTAGAAGAACATATCAGCTAAGCTGCTTATGACTGCGAATGACTTTGTTCCTTGCTTCTTGTGTTTTTGTTTCTGATAATGCACATATTGACTTGAAAAAACAAAGATTATTTTAAAACTCGTAAAAAAAGAAAAGAAAATGTGAATTTTATGTGCAATGGAGTACTACTAAGCCATAAGGAAGGATGATCTTCAGTCATTTGTAGGAAAAATGGATGCAACTTAAGCTCATAATGGTAAGTGAAATAAGCGAAGTGCATATGGCTAAATATCATATGGATTCTCTTATATATGATATAAGAGATGGAAGGATGTAATAGGAACTAGGAAGACAAAAGGAAGGACAGGAGGAGAAAGAAATGCAAAAAAGAATTAAATTGTGTCAGATACATGTTACACCTCTCCTCTAGGAATATAATCATTATATACTGCAATTGTGTACCCATAAAAACAAAAATTAGAAATGGAACTATAAAAAAAGATATGTAATGGAATACTTTTGAATAACCAATAGAAAATAAAAGGAATCATGGAAAAAAAATTAAAACTTCCAGAATCAAATGACAATAAAAATACATGTCAAACATGTGTGTCTCAACAGTTCTAAGAGACAAGTTTAGAAGTGAGATTCATAAATCCTTAGTCAAACTACCAACAAAAAGAGACAGAAGATCCAGTTTAATATTAGAAAAAAATGACAAGATTCTCACAAGCATAGATGAAATCAGGAGGATTACAATAAGCTATTTTATTTATTTATTTATTTATTTATTTATTTTTATGCATTTAGGACATGGTCTACAGGGTCTCACTATGTAGACTGGAATTGTAGTGATCCTCTTGTTTTCAGCCTCCCAAGTGCTGGGATTACAGGTGTGCATCACTACACCCAGTCTCAATCACCATCTCAGCACACCCCAAGGGCGGGGCCTGCACAGCATGCTGGGAATTGAACCCCGGCAGCTGCACTCTGCCTAAGCAGGTACTTTATTCTGTTGAGCTATCTGGCAGCCCTTATAATAAACTATTTTAAATCACAATTGTTCATGAATTTAAATATTTTCAAAATGTGAGAATATGGAAGTAATGGTAAAATTCCTAGGCACGTATAACTTCCCCAAATTGAACTAAAATGTAAAAAGTGAGCTTATCAATAATAGGCAATGAATTTGAGGGAGTAACAAAACTGTACTAGTCAAGGAAAATCCAAGACCCACTGGATTTACTACTGAATTTTATAAGAACTTTACAGAAGAGCTAATGTTAATGCTCCTCAACTATTTCCACACAATTGGAAGGGAAGGAAGATTTTCAAACTCTTTCCATGGAGCCAGCATTACCCTGATACCAAAATCATATAAAGATTCTCAACAAACAGGAAGCCACAGGCTGATATCTTTAGCTAATATACACACTCACATGCACACACACACTCCCAAGGTTATACTTAGAATTCTATATGTAATTAAAAAGATCAAGACTGGGCTTGGTGGCACATGCCTGTAATCCCAGTGCTTGGGAGGCAGAAAACAGGATGATCACCACAAGTCCAATCTGTGTAGTGAGACCCTGTGGACCCTGCACTAAATACATTAAAAAAGAAAATCATACAACATGACCAAGTGGACTCCATTCCAGGAATGCATAGAGGGTATGCATACATAAATTAATAATTGTAGTGCACCATACAAATAAAATCAAAGATAAAAATCACATAGTTATCTCAATAGATGCAGAAAAAGTTTGACAAACTCCAGTACTCCTGCATGATGACATAAAGCAAAACCCTGATGTAAAAATCATATATAAGGACCAACAACGCTTTCAATAAGTTGTATGTCAAAACTTTATGCAGAATAATCGTGTATGATATTTTCAATCTTGATTTTTAATATATTTAACAAATCATGGTAATAAACCAAAAGATATAGATAGGGCTTTCTTTAGTTTTGATCTGGTGGCTCTACAGAGGTCCACAGGTTAATGGATTGGTCCTCAGTGTTGCATTATTGGCAGGTGGGGAAATCTTTAGGAAGTGGAGCTTACTTTGGAGGTCAAGTCTTTGGGGATGTACCCTAGAAAGGGATATTAGGGCCACCCAATGCTGGGGAGGTGGCTCAGTAGAATAAGCGCTTCCTTGGTAAGCACAAGGGCCTGAGTTTAATCCC
>NW_004524627.1:2773843-2779059 GCF_000260255.1 Octodon degus | reverse complement strand
GAAATGTAAGTTACCATAAGTTTTCTAACACTAGGTCTATGAGCTTCAGGTAAGAATTTTACCTTTAGGATGCTACCCTAGGGAAAAAATATTATTATTAAGAAAATTATATCCATATAATTACCATTATATATAATTAAATAATTAAATATAATTCAAAACATATTTAATTTGTATAACAGTATATATTTATATGCAATTATAATTATATATTCATACTATTTAATTAGTATATTTAATATTTATATCTTAAATGGTATGTTTAATATTTAATAGTCATAATGCCAAATAAATAAATATTAATATGCTTAATATAATCAAATACATTATAAGTATTTATAAATGTTTATGTATGAAATATTTTACATTTTATTTATATTTATATTTATGATGTTATAAATTAGTCTTTGTGCAAATATAAATATATATTTATAATAGTTAATGAGAATTTTAATATTAATATATTGAATTATCTTTTCAATTTGATATTTATATTTAAGAATTACATATTTAAGAATTTTATGAAATATCTAGTACAATATTCCTCTCTCCATATAAATAATCATTAGATATGTTTCTTTTTTCAGACGTGTTATGAAAAAGGTTGTCAAAATTTAAGGAACAGTATTATAATGTATAAATTGCAAACTATAGCTTAATAAAGCAATGTGTGTTGAATAATGTTTAAAATGTTCAAAAATAAAAATTCTGTGTGAGGAATAAACATCCATAAATCTATAAGTTTAGAATGAAACTAATGAGCCTTTATTTAATATTTTTAAAATGTAATAGATCTTAAATTACAACAAATATAATTATTAAAACTTTATTAGAGGCAAAAGGTTTAGAAAATGTTTTATTATAAAGTAAAAGTGTTAGAAACTCAGAAATCCAAAGGCAGTAGACATGTATTTTGCATCGTGTTCATCAACTAAACAGATTTATAAGAAATTGATTACCCATAGGAGTCATACGGAAATATACCAATCATAATAAAAGAAGCATAATTTGTTATATAATACTTAGTGCTACTTCAAGTTAATTTATTTTAAGCAATTTACAAACCTACATTTTAGAATCAAGAGGAAAAAAATCTTAAATTTTTTATGTTTGAAATGAATTGTTAAGAATAATGATGTTAAGGTGACTATCTAGTTGTATTCATTATGAGCCATGTGGGAGCTGTACTTATCTAACTGTTAACTAGGCACTTAGCTAAATGACCTTAAAAATACACTGGGCTAGGATATGAAATTGGAAGCTGTTGACATATGCCTAGTATTTAAAACCACAATGAAGGTCCTTATCTTCTAGGAAAGGAGGAGAGAGAGAATAGAATAGATCTTACGAGGAGCTTTGAAAGAAATGTAGCATTTTTCTGGGCATGGTGGCCTATCTTTGTAATTCCAACCTGAGGATACTGAGGCAATACTATGCTAAATTGGAGTCCAGCCTGCACTACGTAATGAGACCCTGACCCCCCAAAGAAAGAAAGAAATCAAGAAAGAAAGAAAGAAAGAAAGAAAGAAAGAAAGAAAGAAAGAAAGAAGAAAGAAAGAACTAATGAATGAACTAAAGAAAGAAAAAGAAAAGAAAAGCAAGGAAAGGAAGAGAGAGAGAAAAATTCAGTTTTGAAGGGATCACATGAAAAGAGAGTCTTGAAAACCAGCCACAGTTCTCAGGGCTAAAGAAGGAACAACAGTAAAGGTAATGACACAAAAGTTGAGATAGGACAACAGTTGAAAGAAGAGGGTAGGGCAGCAGAATGAAATGAAGCTGAGGTTTCTGTAGGATAAGGACCGAAAAATGTCCTGCAGATTTTGCAGCACAGGTGTATGAGCATGACGACCGCGTCAGAGTGGTACACTGATGAGGAGGAAAGGAGAAAGCACATGTGGACTCCTCTAAGAAATTACTAAAAAGAGAAAAGAAGTGGCAATTAAAAGAACATGGGTTTGCTTAGTTTCTTTGTAGTTTAGAAGTGATAAAGTGAATTTTCTTGTTTTAAACAAGGGCAATGATACTATAGTTGAAATTTTTCTACCAAAATATGCATTGTAGTATTAATTTAAAGATTAATGGCTACCATTAAAATAAGATGATGCAATATACACCTCCAAATCAGTAAAGGGCTAAAAAGGACAAATCTGTGGCCTTTCATTTTTTTCCTGTCTTTGAGCCAACCTCCTTGCTTCCCATCATGATAAGACGGAGATTTATGAGAGTTACAGCGATGCCAAGGTCTGAATATTCATGTCCTATTGCAAGTTATATGCTGAGCTGGGCAAGAGGGCACATTCATATAATCCCCTCATCCTGGAATGTTGAATCAGAAAGATTGTAAATTTAATCCCAGCTTGAGAAGTTTAGCAATTTACCAAGACTTTGTCTCACACATTGCTATCCTCAATGTAGTTGCTTAGATGCAGATATCAGTGTTGTAAAAAAGCCATGCTTGAACGCCTGTTATCTTGGTCTTCTTATTGTATACCAATTCTAATGTCATATCAATTATTGCTATACTCTCTTTAAAATAACTTTTTAAAAAAGGTAAAAGAAGAAAAAAGAAGATCAAAAATTTAAGGTTTCTTGAAAGCAAGTGGTAATATCCAATCACGTGTCCAATCTTATATAACTATATCTGTTAATTTGAGTAACAGATTTGATGATAAAAATAGATAATTTTAAAGAAGCTATTCTTTTTTTTTTTTTTTTTTTTTTCGGAACTGGGGATTGAACTCAGACCATTGTGCTTGCTAGGGAAGCGCTTATTATACTGACCCATCTCTCTAGCCCCTAATCAGCTATTCTTGTTTTGGAAATCTGTAACATACATATTGTTCTATGTTGCCCTGTTTCTGTCTTTGTTTCTGATTTTTGTTCTTGCTCTTGTTTTTACTCTTTAAATTAATTAAATAAAATTAAAAAAATTAAAAAATAAAAAAGACTTTGTCTCAAAATAAAATAAGAAGTGTATAGCCCTGGGTTTAATCTTCACTATTCCCCACCATGTTCAAACCTAACTCCCAGGATGACATTATTAAGTGCTGAGAACCTTGTGGGAACTGATTGGATTTTAAAGGGATTAGTACCTTTAAAAGCCTGAAATGGGGCCAGGGAGATAGCTCAGTAGAAGGTGCTTCCCTGGAAAGTGCAAGGACCTGAGTTCAATCCCTGGTTCCTCTAAAAAAAATTTAAAAATTAAAAATTAAAAAAAATGTCTGAAGGAGCTTATTTTCCCCTCCCACCATGTCAGGACTCAAACAGAACTCACTTCTTCTAAGTAGAGAGCCAGGACCTAAATATTCTGGTGCCTGAATCTTAGGTTTTTCCAATCTCCAGAAAAGGGAGCAAGAAAATTCTTGTTGAAATAAATTATTCAGTCTAAGATATTTTGTTATAGTAGTCTGGACAACTAAGGGCACGGTCGATTCTTCTAACTAAATTTCCACTTATGCTCGTTTTTATAACCATGAACCAAAATAAAATAAATTCTAAATAGTTGATAAATGGGCAGCCAATGTCCACTTAGAATTTTTGCATAGCAAAGAAATTTATTTTATAAAGAAGTGGGAACAGTGTGTAAAAAGTCCTCAGATAAGAAGACTAGAAAACATTAATACTTAAACAGAAATCAGATCTTGACAACTTTGACACAAATATAGGCTGGGAGCAAAGCAACCTCTGAAACATGAGAAATTAAAACTGGACCGTGGTTTTTTAATCTATCTGCACACAACTGTGAAATGTTGAGCAAATGCTATGGTAGTGTCACGGGATATTGTCAATATTGATATTGCTTATAGATAAAAGGAACTCACAGGTAAAAGTGGACTAAGCAAGCCAATTTTCCTGTGTTCAAGAATTTCGATTACAGTCATTGTTTAGAATTACTCCATATGAATATCTATTTGGCATGACTTCCACTAAGTGTATTATTAAAACTGTAGAGTATAATTTAATTATAATTTGATATGAATAATGTGCTATGTTTAATTTCATGAGCACATTAGCTCAGATCATAACATAAATGATGACCAATCTTACTGATAGAGTTCAAAAAACACAATGTATTTAATTAGATTTTTCTTTCTATTATTATTTTGAAGCTTTAGAAGAACACTTTTAGATATTGTTTTGCTCTTAGTTACTGTTATGCTTGTAAAGTATGTATAGACAATTGATTTTCTGTAAAAGCATCTACTATCATATAGAAACATCCAGCTTTGGTACAAACTTGAGGACAATAATAAAAATTTAGATTAGATATGTAAAAGATAAAATAATAAACAGAAAATCTGCACATTACAAGGATTCAATCAAATTGGAAATGAGGGAAATGTAGTCCTCAGTGTCATCTCCAATATCCATCTTTCGCCCATCCTGGAGACCATAATAAGTCAACTGTTCGGAGGCGCTTATCATAACCCTGTGTGTGCATGGCAAGTGGCAGCTGCTTCTGGTAACCAGCATTAAGCCAAAAACTGATACTTAATTTGGGAGAATTATTGTATTATATATTTAAATGTAATAATAATATAAATAAAGCACACAAGAAATGCAATGCTTTTGAGTTATCCCCAAAACATCCTCTCTGCCCCCATCTAAGGAAAAACTGTCTTTCATAAAACCAGTTTCTGATGCCAAAAAGTTTGGGCACCATGAAATTTGAGGAAGATAATCTGTGTTGAACAATAGTTGAAAGTAAAAATGATCTTGAGAAAATCATATACTTTGTATTATATTAAGGAATTTTTTAACCTTTGTCCTTCTAAATTTAAGTTTCTATATTTAAAAAAGGTTGTTTATAGTTATACTATTTGATATAGAGTCATTTTAAAAGAGCTTTCTTTCATACCTAGAAAAAAATATATATATATATATATATTATTATATCTTTGTTGAATGAATATTTTACTTATGAATGACTATTGTGGTCATCATCTCTCTCTACTTGTGTTTCCTTTGATGTGCATGCCAAACCTGTTCACTCTTCACCTCATTTATGAAACATTGTCCTTCTTTCTGATTCCAGTGCACATCATTATATCCACTCTAGAATATATATTTATTTTCTTTATTACTCCCAGTTTGTTAGATTTTTAGCATATACTGATAAGATTTGACACTGTTGTGTTAATCAAGTAACAAGTATAGAAGGAATCAGTGTTGATAAAAAATAGATTGCAAAAAAAATACATAGAATACTGGATTAG
>NW_004524627.1:2768215-2773743 GCF_000260255.1 Octodon degus | reverse complement strand
TTTCAATATGATGGATTGAACTCGACCCTGTTCTTGCCAGGCAGGCACTTATTCCACTGAGCTATCTCCCCAACCCTTAAATACTTTTAGATACAACAAGGGTATATAGTCTCATAATTCTAAACTACCCTCATAGTTTATCATATAAAACTTAATATAGTTTGGTTCATTTTGTATTCAAACATAAAAAAGTTTTTAAAAATATTTATCCAGTAGCTTTATATTAAAATTTAGTAATTGGTTTTCCATAGAAATTTACAACACTTAAAATACTTCCTTAGAAATACTCATAATTCACTAAGTTTAACCCTGACAGAGATCCTACGACACGGAAATAGCACTGTTTAAAAATTTGACTTATTAATATTGAAACTGTCTTTTTAATTTCACTATGGGTATCAGCTGAAATTTTAATAACAAAATACTATGAAATAATTATTTAATCAGAATATACTATCAAATTCTATCACTTGAAACAGAATGCTTAATTTATTCTTTGCACTAAGTGTATATTTTCATATAGATTGTAAAGCCTAACTTGAAATCTTAAAGATGCTAATAGATAGGCTTTTGCATGTCTTCAAAATGTTTCTCGTGCCTATGACAGCACTGTTATTGTCTAGCTCACTACAAGTTACAAAACTTGACTTCACCATAATAATCTCCATGTATTTTTCTCCTCATAATGTTGCATTGTTTTCGTAAACTTATTTTGAAATCAAATATTCCCCAACACAGTCTTTCTATTCCTATTTATTTGCCTTTTTCTACCCTTTAACTTCAGAAATTCTACCAATTACTTAGAACTCTATTCAGATCTGAGGATACAAATCAGTGTTGGAGGGAGATTTTTAGTGTACATGAGGCCCTGGGGAAAAAAGAAGCCAATAATTGTGCATGTATTCTCTAAACAAATTGTTAGTGACTTTGTTTTAGCATTCTAGGTGTCAACTACCCTGGCAGTAATGATACAAGTATTAATTATGTGGAAATATTTGTGATAATAATAACAAACTTCTACATGCTGCTTAAATTCGAAAGAGGTCTTTTTTTCTGGCTTAAACAACATTCATTGTTGAGTGCAATCATAACTACATGCATGAACAAATCAACTAGTGTATTTCATTAATATCTGCAAGTGGATAAATTTATGTTTATTGTTAAAATTAGCATTCTTTTAGTGTAAGAACAGATAATAATTTTCAATTTAAAACTTTTGGGCTGGATCTGGAACAGAGAACAATTTTTGAACTTGATACTTTTGGGCTGCATAGTTTACAGCCCAAAACTAAAACAGGATTAGAAGAATTATAAGATTCATGCCCTACCTCATAAACCCTCTATTATTTACATGGAAATGAAAATCTTATATACCGTGGCTTATATTTAAACCCACTAAGGTCACTTAGAACTCTTAAAAGTAAGAAAATTCATTGTTTTTCATTTCAGAAATAAAATATTTCATTTCTAACAGTAATGGCCAAACAGTTTTTATAATAATATAATAATTAAAATTCACAGGAAAAATTTGTATATTTATATTTTATTTTTAATTAATGTTCATGAATTTAATATTTATTCAGATAATTACATAATATCATCTAAGTTTTAAATTATGTGGCCTGCATTTCTCTCACTTATCAGTACTAGTTGCTTACTCTTTTTTCAGGGCTTTTATTTAATGAAATGAAGAACAAATGTAGATGATTCTGTGTGTGTAACAGAATAATAGAACTATGTCGATGTTGGTGCCTGATTCATTAGTTTTCTTCATTCGGTAAGTGATGCTGCTGCACACCAACCTCACATCACATGACATCTAAATTTGTGCCTCTACTAATTAGCAAATTAGTGCTTATCTTAATGCTCTAGCTATTTTCAAAGAGTCAAATTACAAACACTAAAATCCTAATGTACATCTTATTAAATGACCATCCATCTCTTGACCTTTGGATTCTATCTTTGGAAAAGGGATTAAAAATAATAAAATAAACATTTTTACTTAAATAGGAAAATTAAAGGGTAGATTGCTTAAATAGGAGAATTAAAGGGTACAGGTGATTTAAGGTCACCTCACTATGCTAGTAGTGGAAAAGTCAAAGAAAATAAAATAAGGATGCTGTTGCCCATGAATGAGTAATGGTTAAAACCAATTAAGCAATAAACCTCTAGTAAAAAATAAACAAACAATTTCAAAAGGAAGTAAAGCAACCATCGTAACCGTAGGAAATTTTCCCCTACAGTCAGGGTTACACATGGACACAGAAAGCATAAGGGATATAAGGAAGATAAATGCTCCTTTGTCACAACAGTTTCCAGCTCAGGAAAGAAAGAATAAATCTTTTAATAAAGGGTAGCAGGGAATATGGCTACTACTGGGTGAGAATTGTTGCTCTTCTTCTTTGTACCAAGAAAGATTTAAAAGAAATACATGGCTTGGGATTTTAGTTCAGAGATGGAGCCCTTCCCTAGCAGTCACAAAGCATAGATCCAATCCCCAGCATCACTTTAAAAACTCAAGAATCACTTGTTTAAAAGAAGAAACAATATACAAATGAATAAATGTTAGTTCATCAGTTTTACTATTTAATTTTTACATGTGATACCTAGATAAAAAGTAAATAGATATGTAATTTATCAAATTATAAACAAACATGGACAAAAGACTTAAATACAGACCAGATCATCTGCTTCCCAGATTCTTTTTTTTTTCATAATTTTATTGAGAAACAAATAACTATGAGACAGTTTCAAATCAAATTGGTAGGACAGTTTCAATAATTAATACATTGTGTACATTCTTCCTAGTGGTTAATTGCTGTACAAGATGTGGACATGATATTCTACTTATAAACACCATTAGAACAAATCCCTCTATTCATTAAGAGAATGTAACTATATATCTATCTTAACCACTTTGAATACACAGTATCCCCTTTTTTTTGTTAAGTTACATTATTTGAATATTATAGGTATGTAAACTCAGCAAAATATTCTAAAAGAATCCAGTAGCCCATAATAGTATTAGGTCTTCCGCTTGACTGGCAATGTCAGAAATTGTTGACCTGAGTCCCCTACAGCTCAACATAATAGCATGGCTTTACTTCTTATATTTCATTTTTATACTTTTCTGCTGGATGGTTAAGACCAAGGTAAAGCAGGACCTATGCAAGAAGAGTTGTAGCTTTTGGGTCTGATAAGGTCAGTGAAATCCCCTCAGGATTTATCCTGAGATCCTCTACCTCAGATTCTAGAACCTTTGTCAGTGTCAGCCATGTGGATGAGTCACGGCCATTGCTTGGCCAATGTGATCTCTGTGAAAGCCTGAGAGAATGTTTTCTCTCCATGTGACTCTCCTTAGGCACACTCTACATCATCGATCACTTTTCTCTTTGGCCCCATAATCTCCTTGATCAGAAAATTTGGGACACCACCGAGTTACATGATGTAACAGTACAAGTTCTCATATGTCCTGAGTCTTAATTGACCTTGGAAGACTAGGGCCAAAATGTTGGCTTTCCTTGCAGCCCTCCTATTTCTCTAATTTGGTCTGCAAACTTAGATTGTTAACCATCCAGAAGACAAACTTATTGTTATTACCATACAACTTAGGTTGTTAAGCTTAACCTCTCTATCTGTCTGAATATCAAACATCTTAGGCATATCATGGAACAGGTATTTTTCATCAAGTATTGATATGTTGAACTTTAAGTCCCTACAGGATATGATAAAAAAATTAAAAATTACAATATAGTTTAAAAATAGGCATAGAGAATTATATACTTCTTATGTTTACACATAAGTCCAAAAACTTCCCAGATTCTTATTATCTGGCTCTTCCCAATCATAATGTCTTCTCTCCTACAGAGGCAAACATTAGTAGGTTGGATGGCTTTTGTGATAAATATGCAACTCATTGCCTATAAAGCTCTACCACATGTATGCATCCATAAGCAAGAGTTTAATTTTGGCTACTTTAAATGTTTGTATGATTAAAATTGGACTGCGTTTCTGAAATATATCTTTATTTTTTAAGAATTAAGCTGTAGGACTGATCTGCATGATTTCCTATGTATCTGTACTTTTCCTCTGACAGTAGGCTCAGCCTGTCCACTTCAGTCAGCGTCAAAGCCCTGCTGCATGCTAAGATCTCATGGTCCAAGCTGCAATACATTCAAAAAGCCCCAACATGCAACTGGTCTCTTGCACCTTTCCAATAATTTTCTAGGTACTTTATTGCCTGAACCAAGTATCTTTATGTTATGTTCTTAAATTATTAAAAAAGGATGTAGTTTTCTGTTAGAACATTAGATCTAAGTGAGAATTGTACTTTTTAACAAACTAGTAAACTTTTAGAAAACTTAACTTTATAATCAGATTAGGTAACTTTTCTGTTAAAGTCAGATAGTGTTTCAATCTTGTAACCACTATGCTTTCTGGCACAAATATCCAATTCTTATGTTGTAGTAAAAGCAGCTGTAGGCAACATATTCAATATTCAATATATTCAAAAAGAGACATGGCTCTATCCCAATAAAAGTTTGTGTATAGATACAGGAAAAGGGCCATAATTTTCTTACACATACTATATGAAGATGATAATCTCAGCTTTAATGAATACTGCATTCAAGTGTTTTGAAAAATTTTAAAGTATTCTTATAGTTAAATTAATTCATCAGATTAATGCCAACAATACAACTAAATATGTCATTTCTTCAATTTTGCCTTTTGTTGTGGTAAATTAAACAATATAATTTAAGTACATGTAATTTAGAAGCAAAAGGCGTTTGCTCCCTTGAACCTACAAATATAAAGTTGATTCCATTTCAAATATTTTTCAAAGGATTTTTGAAAGTTCTATAGACATCTATTGGGAATCTTATAAACTATTCTTGATCATGTTTTGTGAAAACTTTAAGGCCTTTTAGTTGAAATAAGACAAAATTACCATTCTAATAAATGCTATTAGCTTAGAACTCAATTCAGTACCTGATTTTTACATGTTTTCATATTTTATTATTGATATTGTTATTTTCTAAGCCACTGTTGAATATCTACAATTAAACAACCTTAATATGCCTTCCCATTTTCTTAGTTAAGAAGTGACTCATCTTTCTTTTACTTATATTTTTTGTTACATGGACAATAGTCAGATGGACCCAGGAAGATTGGAAATTATGAGCCCTTAAATATCCAGAGGTCGAAAAACGAATCTACTTAGGGAGGGTTAGCAATATCTCCACATGTCCATTTGGATTTTTAACTCTAAACTTAAGAATACTTTATTTTTATATTCATTTCATTCACTTGTCTGTCAAATTAGTAATAGGGAATCAATCAGAATATTTTTGAAATTAATTTTATTGAGAAAGAAATAGTAATGAGACAGTTTCAAAACAGGTCAGTAGGACAATTGTAATAATTAATACATTGCCTATCGTTGTCTTCATAGTAGGTATTCATAGTACAAGATGTAGACATGATATCTTGTCTAAACTCTATTAGTACAAATCTTTCTTCTCATTGAA
>NW_004524627.1:2716019-2768115 GCF_000260255.1 Octodon degus | reverse complement strand
ATATATTTATATTTTTTCACTACAAAATGGTCCTTCATTTATATCCTCCTTTTTTGTTTAGTTTTGTCAGAAATGGGTATTCCTTTGCCATTCAAATATTTTAGTGTGTGAGTTCAGCAAAATAATCCAATATAGTCCAGTAGTACATAATAGTAGTGGGTTATCCACAGGACTGGCAATGTCAGAAGTTGTTGATTTGAGCCATTTACAACTCAACATATCAATATGGCTTTACATAAGTAAATGTTTGTTCAACCAGTACATTTTTGAAATATTATCAATGTCAAAAAGTTTATGTCTACTCAAAACACTGTTTATATATTTCAATAGCCCCAAAATGGACAACAAAACATAGAATTAAAATAGCATCACAATAAGAATTATTATAATCATACAAATAATGATAATTATCATATATGATTGTCCACTAGGGGAAAATACAGTTATATACTCATTTGATTTTCATAATAACCCTAGAAGATAGCATCCTCTTTGATCCTTGCTACAAATGAGGAGAAAGTGAGGAGCAGGGAGCTTAAATAACTTGCCCAAAGCAATGCAACAAGACATTAGTGGATCCAGTATTTGAAACTGTAAAAGTGTTCTAGAATCTGAGATACTTAACATGGTTTTAAATACTTGACTTCATGAACAAATAAATTAATGACAGCAATGCACATACCAAGAACCTTTCCAATGATTCCAAGAGTTAAGTTATATATTTAAATTATTGAACTGTTAAGGACAAAAAGAATTCTGTTTGAAGATAAATAAGCACAATTACTTTGAAGAAAATGATATGCAAAATAATAACCATTGCTGAACTCCTATCTTGTTGTTGTTTGCAATTCTTTATAGTTTCTAATGTTTTTAATCTCTTTGAAATAATATTTATTTATTTATTTAATGTGTTTTGTTGTTACAGGGTCTCACTATGCAGTTCAAGCTCATGGTGATCCTCCTGTTTTCAGCCTCCCCAGATCTGGTGTTACACGCATGTACTACTACATCCAGACTCTGGCAAGCTCATCCCACCCTTGATGAGGGGCTGGTATGGCATGTGGTGCTGGGGATAAAACTATGGTCCCTGCACTTGCCTAAGCTGACCTAAGCAGGTGCTTTAGTCCTCTGAGCTATCTTGCCGGCCCTAAAATAAAATTTAAAAAAATTAAAAAGAACGTAGAAAATAAACTACCCATTTTATTCACATCAAAATGAACTTCTCATTTGCTTACTGAACAAAAAAGCATGCTAGCACATATTTTCTAATAATCATTTGCTTCAGATGAAAAGCTGTTATTTTCTGCCCAATATTTCTATATATCTTATATGAACATTGATCAAGAGAATTCAGTGTTATTCTTACTTTTTCAATTGTATCATCTTAATTTGCTGTATTATTTAATATATAACAAAGGCTATACTAGATGCTAAGTTCAAATGAACATGCTCTAAAAATATGGATTTAACCCCGGGTTTGATTCTCAGCCCTAAAAAGAAAAGAACTTTCTGGAGTCTAAGAGAGTTAGTTGTCTTCCTGAAGTCACAGGTAGCAAGTTCCAGAATTGGGATAAAAAGCAAATGGTAAAAAAGCAAAACAAGAATACAATGAGCTGCCAGGAACTAACAGTCATACTGTACTTTACATGTGCTTCAGAAATAATTGTGTCTATAATAATGAGTAAATTATCATAAAGAGATAAATCTACTTGGTTTCTGGGAAACACTGGAAACTCTATAATGCATTTCTTAAATAAACCTCAGTGCTTCTTTATTGCAGGATGTTTTTACTAGCTGATTTATACTCTATCATTAGAGGGCATGCATTACATTCTGTCTATATTATATGAATATAGCAAGTGATTTAAATGCAAGGAACCTATTTCAAGATGTAAATATCATTATACCAGTACCAATTTTCCAGCTATTTTCTTTAATCTTCCTCAGCTACTAGATACCATAAAATGTAAGAAAAGAAGGGCTTTTTTTCAATAGATTTTAAAGACTGTAATATTTCACATGCCAGACTCTACCATGGCAAGCTAAGATGAAATGAACAAATAAACAAACAAAATTCTCTTCTATATGATGCACAAACAACCAGAGAAGTCTGCTCTCTTGGGTTGAGACAGGGATGTGAAGTGCTGTGTAAATTTGTTGTAAGCTTATGACAGATGGGGATGAACTCATTTACATTTTCAAAATGCACTTTTGCTTTGCAAAGAAATTTCTTAAGATAATTTGTATTCATATCAAATAATATAAAGCTCAAGATTAAGCATTGTAATTGTCATTTATATTACAGAGAAAAATACAATCTTGAGTGATTTATGTTAGCTCCATTTCTTCATTTTCTAAATCATCTTCTTTGAAGTATTACTCAAAAGATGCTGCTGCTTTTTCGTCCTGTGTAGGGTATCCTGCACTTGGCTAATGATAAAATATCACTGTTTTTTTTTCATCCTCATCAATGCCCATTGTTCTTGGCTGGGTGCCTCTTAGATGACAACCTTGCTGTCCGGAGAGCTGCAGGACTCCCTCAGATCTGTCATGCACCTGAGCCTAATTAATGAAAGAAATTCTAACTATTCTTTGCATCATAGATTTGGAAAATGAGAGTTTTCCTCGAAGTCTCTAATAATTTAGTGGTTATCTTATAGTAGGTGAATTTTAAAGATTTCAAAACTCATGTTATATCCATAATTTGTGCTGATGAAAAGAAATACAATGACTTCCCTTGTAAGAATCTGTTTATTCATAATGTCCGTGACTTACTAGAGACAGTGCGCCCTTCAGAAAGTTACAACTGGGATAAGATAAATTATTCTACTTTGATCTCTAACCACTGAATCAGTAAATAAAAACAAACACACAAACAAAAGAAACAAGTCCTAGAGAATAGTGATTGGGTAGGGAAGAGCAACTAGTATTCAAATCATCTGGTTTCTCTGCATGAGCTTCTCTTGTGGTTACATCAAATCTCTTTGCCAACATAATAAAATGAAAGAAGGAAGGAAAGAAATTTGCTGGAAGACTCTATGGCACCTTTTTGAATTCATAAGCTGATCAGAGGACTCAGCTGAAGAAAACAGCGAACATGAAGGAGTGAAAGCTAAACACACAAGCTGCTTCCACTAAGGGTGCTGCTTAGAGCCACACTCACTCCTGCTGTTTGACAACAAAACTTACAGAGTCTCACTTGGGTCATTGCTTTGAATCATTTCATACCTATCCTGACATCCTTTTTGCAGTTTCTCGATTTTTGAGAAAATGTAAAACGAGGTGAGATTAAGTCACTGACCTGGCCTGGGATATAGCCTGGGCTTCAGTGGTCCCAGTGATCAACAGGCACGTAAAGAAACACTCCCCCTGCCTTCCTACAGAGACTCACAAAGGAGTCTTCACCAAAAATGGAAAAAGCAGCTCACATTTTTTAGTCAGAAAATATTAGACCATTTCAAATATCAGGATCACATTCACAGATAATAATGTACTGGAAAGACAGACCTACTGAGAATTGAATTTGAATCCAAATTCAGTCTTTTATCATCCTAATGATCTTGGCTAAGGAAGTTCTAGTCTTGAAGTTACATTCACTTGGTTTCCTCCGTTTCAAAATGGGATAATATTAGTCTGCTTAAAATGTCAGATAATTGTAAAGAATAGAAGGATCTAATTTGTGACATTTCTTCCAATCAGTTTTCAATTTTAAAACATGTAGTAAGAAGTTTAGAGTTTACCTCAGGGGAACTCTTATGTGCTTATCATGTGCAAAGCCCTGGGTTTGATGGTTTGATTTTAGCTCCAAAAAATCCACACACAAAGACACCCATACACACATTTTAAAACCATATTAAAGGCCTACTTTGTATGAAATTGCTACATAGTAACAATTTATACATAAGTGAACATATACATATGAAATAAAATTTTCGGTGTGTTAATTTAAAACTAGAGGCCAGACATGGTAATACATATCTGGAATCACAACTGCTAGGGAGACTAAGGCAGAAGGATCACAAATCTGAGCCCCATCAGGGCAGATTAGCAAGACAATTTTTCAAAATAAAATTTAAAAATGTAGAAAAGTAATTCAGTACCCCCCCCCGGGGTTCAATCTGTGGTAACACACACACACACACACACACACACACATTAAGGTCTAGGCCCGGAGCAAACACCTATACAACTACTTGAGAGGCTAAGGCAGGAGAATCACAGCTTCAAAGTCAGCCTGGGCAACTAGTAAGACCCAATTTAAAAAAAAATTGAAGGCCTGAGGATCTATCCTGATGGTAGAATTTTTGCCTAGTATGCATAAGACCCTATATTCATTCTCCATAACATATATACACAGACACACACAAATGCTCTTATCATTATATTTTAAAATTAGGACATAGAATTGAAAAATGAAACTGCTATAATCAATGTGAAATTGAGGAGAACAGGGAGCTACTGCTGAGGTGTTCCATTTCTACCACTTCTTGTAATTCACCATCCAAGCTACGTAACAGAGTTGACATTGTTATAAAATCTACCTGTAGGAGAAAATGACTGGTCTAGCGATAGGCTCTTGGACAAACTTAACCAATCAGAGCTCATTCATGAGGTCTTCTAAACTGAGAATAAATGGAATAGAAAATATGAAGTGTGAGCCTTGTTTAGAAGCAATAGTGTCCGTATTTCTGCTAATTGTGGTGAAGAGGAAGGCCTGCAGGCAGGAGAAGCAAATCCACACCACCAACAGGTGTTTTTTATTTTTTATTTTCTAACGATGATGAAGCAATCTTCCCTAAAAGAAGTCAAGTCTTATCAATATAGTACCTCAGGACAGGACAGACTGTATCAGGAAGTCTCAGTGTATGTTTCTGCTACTGAAATATTCAAATTCAGAATGGGCAAAATCTAGATTGTTTTATGAAGGTAAACTTTGCATTGTTTGGTATATTCATTCCTTCCTCCTCTGCTGCATGACTGCTTTGTATAAATTGTGTAAAAGAGTTTAACAGACTCACAAAATGGTAATTTTATCAACCAGGTAATCCAGACTATGGAGATGACTGTATATGTTGTCCAATCCAGGTTATTGGTTGAGTGCCCTCTAGTGGATATTCAATGGAAAAAAATTGTGTTCACACTTTGCCATTGTGAGAATTTCCTTCAAAATCATTCCCGTAGCAATACAATGCTGCAACACGAAATATCTAATTATGGCCCTCATATCGCTATCCTGCCTAGAGCTGGAGTATTGTTACGGGATTACTATCTTAGTGAGGAAGAGGCATTTAAATGATTTTCCTTTTGCCCCTCTACCATAAAGATTTTTACTCCACAGCTCAGAAAAGCAATAAGAATCCTGGAAAATGTTGAACATTTCTTTTTTTCTTCTTTATCACATGTTTTTTTGGGAAATAAGCACAGAAAGGGGCTCCCATCTCATAGGACTCACCGCAAGGTGGAATGTGCCAAGATTTAGCTCTTCAGAAAGTATGAGTTCTGAGCTTTTGTTATTGTGTATAGAAAGCTTGTGGTCCAGTCAGTCACTCTGCTATTATGCCCATGAGGAATGATAGCAAGGAAGGGTTATGATATAGTCCTCATTATAGATTCAGTTGTGTTCTCCACAACTCATATGTTGAATTCCTAACCCTTGTACCTTATGATGTGAGCATATGTTGAGATAGATCATTAAAGAATTAATTAAACAATCAGAACATTTTGAGCTTCAGGAACACTCCTAAAAATTATCAGCAGTGGTTTTAGAGATATTATGGGGGCAAACAGAAAGACATAGTATGCAATTACAATAAGTCAGATTTATGAACATTAAAGTTATGGGCTTTTAGAGACACAAACGGACCTAACATTAGGAACATTTATGAAGGTAAACAAATCTCAAAGTAGCTCCTGTACAGGTTCACTGTCACAGCTGTGCTGCTGTGTGCTTACTATACAGTGTCCTAGTCTATAGTAGCGAAGTGCCCAGTCAGACCAGGAAAAAAAGTGGGGATGCAGAGGGCGCTGCAGGAGGCACAGAGCAATAGACATTATAGATTTGTGTCAAGGGTGCCTGAGACTAACTTGGACTTAGGAAGGAATCTGACTTAAGAACATTCTTTCAGGAAGGATCTTGTTCCTAAGTTAAGGACTTAACTGTATATTTTTTTAGTGAATGTTAGGTGATAGAATTGATTTAGAGGAAGGATCTTCATAGGATATACCTTGTAGTGCATTCTGTCACAGGCCAGGTGACCCTAGATAATTTATACAAGAGCTTATAAATTTTCTCTTTTCAAAACAAAGAGTTTTTTTTTTCCCCTTTTTATTTCTCCCTTGTAAGAATAAAAGGTTACGGAATGCCTAAGACTATAAAGTAATAGTATCCATTTTGCCACAATCCACTTGTATGAGTCCTATTCACTTTGAACCCATAAAGTGACATCCTACAATTATTTTAGATACATCTGGGTAAGAATTTGGCATATGAAAACATCGCATTGTTCACCTAGTGTAAGAAACTGAAAGAGTAAACAAGATCCAAAAGATGCAATAGACATGGTGAAAGGAGAAGAAACTGCTCAAGGAGGAAAGAATAACCGGAATACAGGAAAGGAAAATAGAAGGCATATGCACACAAGATAGCCATGATAATTGTACTACTCATTTCTATTAGTTCATTTAAAGGAACGGCTAGTGTTTACATTGCTTGTCAATCTTCCCTGTTTATATCTAGTAATCTGAGAAACCACTTTGAAGATAACACTATGCAATAAACTGACCATCATTAATTTCCTGTTTTCTCGTTTTGAAAATCTGTATCATTTTTATTATTTTTATTATTCTCTTTCACATAAAAAGGAATTTGCTTTCTGTATTTTGCTCAGGTTTAAATTAATTGACTATTCTGTATCTTTTAAACTTATCTCAATTCTGAACCCTTACTTCCCTAAATTCAAAACAATGTACATTCACGTGTTTAAGTAATGCATAGAAATAGGCTTAAAATCATTTTTTCTTGCATTTTGCCTTTTTAGTGAGACCTGGTCACGAGGAAAAGGCAAACTGTGACCATTGCTTCTGGCAGACTGCTGACCTCGCAAGGAAATTAGTCACTAGCATTTCGCAAATACTTCTGCTTCCCTAATTGTCCAAGGAGTGTCTGACTTTTCCGGCCTCAGCTATACTTAGTTACTTTTAGTGAAGAGTTTCATGTTTATCTGGCTAGGAGTTACGATGTGCTTAATGTTTCCTGTAGATACAACTTTTAGAAGCCAAAATTTTCTCAACTGTCATCTATTGGCTTCGGGTTTCCCACCAAAACTCCTATAGAAGAGTCTAGAAAGGCCCCAATGCTGTGCTTCAGCTCTGTGGGAGGGGAAGCAGTACACAATCACTATTAAATCTGGTCATTAGTCAGCCTATGTTTCTAGCCTATGGCCTTCCCAAGTGTTTCTTAGCTTTCAGTTATTTTGCATCTATCCAGCTGGTCTGGAAGATTAGCAGGAGATGGCAAAGTAATGGCCCCTAGACAGTCAGAATAAGATAAGCCTTTGGCAAGGTAAAGTAGGTTTATGTTACAGAGAATAATGGGAGCATATTTTCAAAAGATTACTTTCTCCCTCCTTCTGCTAGAGACATCAGATGATTTTTCTTGGCTGCGCATTGCAGCGATCTAGTAGGATTTTTTTTTTCAGGATCCATCATTTCATTGTCAGAAAGAGATAGTCAAAGACAGGGATAGACAGAGGCATTCTGGCCACATAGCAAAAACACAACAGCCACCCAAAATTCAGAGTAAGAAACAAGGCCCCAACTCTCACAGCCAGCTAACAAGGTCTTAATGTGTAACGGCATCTGCATGGTGGCCCTGTGCTCTCAGTCTACTTTTCTCTCCTAGTGGGATTCTAGGAGGTAAAGAACATAAAAGTGTGAAAACCCTCTTAAGGCTGCAGCCCCTGAAGTCCATGCTGTCACTCCCATTCACACTTAGACTTCTGCAGTTTATCAAAATTACCAGTGTTCACACCAGCTTCTTCCTGCAATGACTTCTACTCTGGCTACACTGACTTCTTCTGTCATTCTCTGTCTTCTTAGCCTTTCTTTTCCAAATTTCAGAATGGTAGTTTGCCCTAAAACTTCAGTTCTCTGATGGGTCCAACCACAATAATTTTACTTCAGTTAGCTCTTTCCTTGGAGGGGAGACATGAAGACCTCGGACTATAAGTCTCCCATGTACTTTCTTTTAAGCACTAACAATATGGTATACTACAGTGTTTCTGAAAGAAATATTAAATATATTGGTCTCTTCACCCCAATGAGTATTACTGTACAATTTTGTTATTTTTATGTTAAAGTATACCAGCATAAATTTAGGCACAAATTCTGTAAACCCACAGTTTTCAACCAACATTTAAAATTTTATTACAAATGCTAAAAATTTTAGTTACTTATATCAACCTAAGATTGTGCAGATGAACCAAAATATTATTAAAGGTTTAACAGAAGCAAGATACTCTTTAGGCTGATATTATATTTACCTTGTTTCTATGTTTTTACTTCAAAAATACTTGTAAGCAACTTTTATTGATATGTGATCATAGATCGTATTAATGGTAATATCTGTTTGCTTATGATAATCAGACAGACAGACAAAAAACTGGCATGAAGTTTTTTGATATCCATCTTCATTAACTATATTTTGATAATTCTATAAAAATATTTTATATATATTTAGTTAGAGCAGGTGTCCATTGGAAAACTACTAAAAACTATATTCTAATCACTATCAGTATCACAAATGTCATATCCGTCATGACTAATGACCTGTTACAATGTTAGGCTTTGAGTTCAGGATGCCTTTGTTACATTGGTTATTTAACTCAGTTTTTTCCAATCCATTTCTCTATGATCTAGACCCTTATTTGAAAAATATGGGGCTGGAGAGATGGCTCAGTGGTATAAGTGCCTGCCTGGCAAGTACAAGGTCCTGAGTTCAAACTCTGGTACCAAAGGAGGGGATGACTAGGGAGAAAGATAGGGAAAATATTGTTTCCTCAGTAGTGGGTATTGAATTTGGAGCTTCAAACTGAGCTGTATTCCCAGGACTTTTTTGTTTGTTTGTTTTTGAAACCAGATCTCACTGAGTAGCTGTTTTCCAAGATGGGCTCAAACTTGTGATCTTGAGTCAGTTTTTTTTTTTTTTTGGACTAGGTACAGGGCATACAGGATCTATGGGGTCTCACTATGTAGATTGGACTTGTAGTGATCCTCCTGTCTTCATCCTCCTAAGAGCTGAGATTACAGGAACACACCACTACACCCAGTCTCAATCACCATCTTAGCCCTCCCCAGGGACAGGGCCGGCATGGCACGCCGGGGATCAAACCCTGGCTGCTGTGCTCTGCATAAGCAGGTGCTTTAGTCCACTGAGTTATCAGACCTGCCAAGTCAGCTTCTTAGAGTGCTGGGACTGTTGGTATGTGTTAACATGTCTATCACTAGGGGACTCTTATAAAGCTTTCAGAGTATATAAAGCTTTTCAGATTCATAGTTTTATCATGTTTTTCTTAACTGCTTCATTAATCATTTTTCTAATTGTTTAGAATTTTTTAAAGTGCACAAAATGGTAATAGGAAAAAAAGCAGCACTAGAAACAACGCAAAATTTCACTAAACAAAGTAATAGGAATTCAACAATGGTTGTTATAGTGTATGATGCTATCTTCAAATTAGTTGCTCAGAAATTGGCAGTATAATTGCCCAAACTACCCTGCATATACATAAACATATCTTTTCCCCTTCTTTCTTTTGTCCTTTTCCTCAATTTTTCCTTCCCATTGAATAAATTGTTTCCCTTTCACAGTATGTATTTTGTACCTCTCTAATTTTATTTACTCTTTCAGTTTCTCACACTAGTGAGATAATACAGTGTTTTCACATGTGGATCTGATTTATTTCACTTATCAATATACATCCAAGTCGTAACCATTTATCTACAAAACTTTGTATTTATCTTTCTTATAGCTAAATAAAACTTGAATGTGTACAAATATCTTGTCTTTTTATCCATTCCTTAGTTGATGAGCATTTGGATTGTCTCAAAGATTTAGCTATGACAAATAGCACTGCAATAAACATGGTGCACATATATTGTTGTTCTATGATTTCAGTTCTTTTGGAAAACTACCCAGGAGGGGAATACCTGGCTTGAATGGGACCTCCAATTCTAGCTTTTGAGGAATTTCCATGCTACTTTCCATAATGGTTGTACCAGCCTGCACTCCCACCAACAGTGGACAAGGGTTCCTTTTTCCCCACAGCCTCTTCAGTATTCCTTATCAGTTGAATTCCTGATGATGATCTTAAACAGTTTACTTAAATATATTTCTAAGCCTTATGTTTTAATCAGGAAAATGTGTTGGCAAATTTGTGAAATTAAATGACATAAGAAAATCCAATTCTTTTTCACTTTCTCTTTCTTTCACTTATATTTGGTCTTAAGCTTTTTTTTTTTTTTTTGCTTATCAGCCAAGTTGTTTTATCAGAAACTAATAAT
The DNA here is from genome assembly GCF_000260255.1 of Octodon degus. Classification (NCBI taxonomy): domain Eukaryota; kingdom Metazoa; phylum Chordata; class Mammalia; order Rodentia; family Octodontidae; genus Octodon; species Octodon degus. The sequence continues at coordinate 2,757,558 of NW_004524627.1, read as the reverse complement.
TAATAGTGAGTTATGTAGCATAAAATATAATAGATATATACAAATATAACTGTATCTAGCCAAATGTGTCTATATATAGATCACCCCTAGAGAGGGTGAGAGGAATGAGAGGAGTTTTTAAAGTAGGCAATTAGATACCTTAAGAATATGGAAGCAATTGTGTGAGGAAATTATCTGAATGTGGAATTACAGGTATATGCCCACAATATTATAGAGATACACCAGAAATAAAGCTCACTCTCATTGAAATCTCTCTCACTTGCAGAATGTTGGTACACTGGTGTTCTAGCTCTGGTGATTTCTACAGTCAACTTTTCAAATCTTGAAGTGCTGGCTTCAGGGGTGTCGAGATTAACAATATTAAAGGAGTTCTTCAACTGTGATAGACCTGCCGTTCTAAACTGAGATGTATGCATAAATAATTATAAAGGAAGTAGACTGAATTTTGATATTAGTTTTCAGTTCCTCTTCACCAAGAATTCTGTGATAAATTCAAACTACTGTGTCTAAAGAATGGCTTAACAGCCTTCAGGGTAGTCTAGCCTGGATCAACTTATCTTATGATCTGCTTTTGTGTGTGTGTGTGTGTGTGTGTGTGTGTGTGTGTGTGCCTGTGTGGTAGTGGGGGTTGAACCTAGGACTTCCTATTAACTATATCACAGGTTTTACAATTTTTATTTTGAAATGAGGCCATGCCAACTTGACCTCAAACTTGTGACCTTCCTCCTCCACTCCAACTAGCAGGGATTGTAGACATGCTACACTGTGCTCAGCATAATCCTACTTCTTGTTGAAAACTTCCTAATAAGAAACTATGCAGTTTGCTTCAATGTCTCGTATGCTTGGCCATTTATTTATTCTTTACTTATTTTTAGTTTTTATTTTTGAATGATGTTATAGATTCAATCCAGGGCCCCAACTATGTGAAGCAAGTGTTCTATCACTGGTTACACCCCTGCCCTTCCCCTGATGATAAGGGTGTGTTAGAAATTCGGGAGATCCCTATATTTTGATCTTGTTATACTTTGTTAAAAGTTAATGGGAAGCAAGAACGGTGACTGTCATAGTCCTTCTAATATGACTTTATGACTTTAATGTTGTTTTTAAATATATTTTGTAACCAGGTTAATAAGTCAAAGTGTTGTGTTTTAACCTTGTCTTTTGGTCACCCTTTGAATATTTTGCTTTTCGTGCAGAATTAGTACAACTAGAATTGTATGCATATTATTGCTAGTGTAAATCCGAGTAGACTAAGACATGTGAACTTTTCCCAAATCTGCCACTAGACACTATGATTTGAGGAACTATGTCTGATTAACAAGTTGACCGGGGTGGTTTGAGGCAGATTGGCAACTGGTGGCCAACGTGTCACACCTCGCTGAACTGAGTCCGCATACCACTTGGTAGGGGAGACCCATCTGAGGATTTTTACTAACAAAATAAAAAGGAGAACAGAAGAGAAAAAAGAGAAGCTTTGAGAAGCTCGTTGGTTCTCCTGGAGAAGCTCGTCATGCTGACTTTCCTGATATGAACTCAGTGGTTCTCATGGTCAGAGGAGCTCAGGACTTCACTGTCCCTGAGAGTGGCTGTGGTCTGGGTTAGCAGAGCTCTGGTCCTTACACTGCCTGGATTCAGCGCAGATCCCTCAGCCTGCTGGCACAGATTCTTCATTATGCTGGCACAGGGTTTCTATTTTTCACACTGACCTTTGCCTTCCCAGTGCAAGTCCATTACACAGGCTTGCATGAGACGCTGTCACGGGCTCTAGGCCTCTAGTTGGACATGTGGGGGGCACTGTGGTGGACTCTAGTTCTTCAGCTGGATGCATTCAGGGCATTGCAATGGAATACAGGCCCTCAGCTGGATTGTTTTGGTCTTTAGTGTATGGACAGATTTCCTGCACTCTCTTTGTACATGACTCTTGGGTAACTATTATAAAATAGTCCTACATGTCATTCTATATTATATTAATTTCCCCCCTCTCATACCCTGACTACAAAAGTCTTTTAATTATTACCTTAAGAATGGCTGGTATGGCCAGACATGGTGGTACAAAGTTTTAATCTCAGCACTTGGGAAACTGAGACCTTGCCTCACATTCGGGGCCTGCCTGGGCTACATAGTGAGTTCGAGACCAGTCTAAACTGTGTAGTGAGATCCTATCTCAAAAAGCAAAACACAGCAAAACAAAAAGAATCAGTTTTTCCTATGCAGACTGACTTCTAAGAGATTGTGTGCACTTGTCCATTCCTCCTGTTTAGAACACCCATCAGTGCCTATAAAATATAAACTAAACACCTTCTCACAGAGATATTGGTTGCAAAAACTCATTATTGTAGTGTTGAAATTTTTTTGTAAGCCATACTTGAAATTATTGGAATTGGAGGCAATAAATGCGATAAAACACATACAACTCTAACCAAGTAGTACAAAGTAAAGGCTTTTCTTTTTTCTGGCCGTGTACTTGAAACCTCCATACATCTAGGCAGAGAAATAAATTTTTAATGACTGGGATCAGTATAGAGTTGAAGTGAGCATTATTTGAAGAATAATTTTATTTATTAGACATCAAATCCTTCATGTGTTCTCTGCTTCAGACTTAGGGTAAGTGTATAAGAAAAAGGATGAAAGAAAACATATCGAACATGAATTATTCTCTCAATTTTACATAGGAAAGATGAGATTATGGGAAATAGTGAATGTTTTAAGACACACATAACTTGCAAAAAGAGAAAGATCATTCTGTTATAAATTATGTGGGTTCCAAATCCCTTTTCTTTTCCTTTTAACTTCTCTTTTTGTTAGTGTGTTACGTGAGAAGAGGAATGAATTGGACACATTTAGATTTTGCAAACTTGTGAGTTGAGAAAAATGCTATTGAAACACATTGCTAAGAAAAATTTTCAACACAAATGTGTCATTTCCTTTCTTCATGGGCCAGATGCTGAGATACTATCAGATAAAGATTTTAGGTTTCAATTGCAAAGAGAAGGAAGTGAATGAATCAGTGCTGCCTTCTTCACAATCCAAGGTAAAAGAGGTTTATTTAAGTTTCTTTTCTCAAAACTATTTCTATTGACTGTGTGTACTTCGTGTGTGTGTGTGAGAGAGAGGTTATAACAATATAATCTCTAAAGAAATATTTTCTTCTGTTACTAATATTATTTGGTTATTTTAGAAGCTTATGCAAAGATTTTATAAGGTTTGTTGAGTGAAAAAATGGGTATATGTATATAAATATTCATGAAATATACTAAATATATTGTAGTTGAAACTGGCAAGAAATGTTTGTCATATAATTATACTTGTTTTGTTAAAAATATTGACTTGACTCCAATTATAATTTAACAAACTTTGGTTATTCTATTTTCTTTACTTTTCACATAGTATTTTTAGCTTTAAATTGATGCTCTTTATAATCTTTAATTGCCCATAAAGCCAACAGATGCTGTATATCTACTCTAAGCAATTCATTGAAGTAGATGCAGGGAAGGGATGCAGAGAATGAAAGATTTCATTTTCAGGAGTTCATCACCTAAGGCATGGGCTCTGGTAGGTATAATGTAATACAAGTGCCATGATTACTACTGTGGAAATTTAGGAAAGGTGGAAATTACTTCAACTGCTTAAAGGATTATCAGTGGAAAGAAATCTCTGTGGAGATGTTAGATTTTAGGATCATCTTGAAAATCAGGTAAGTCATACAGAATGACTTGAAGGGTTGGTATTTTTCATGTGAAAATAATGAAAAAAACAAAGGCATAGAACTGAGATTATGAATGTTCTCTGTGGTGGTTAGGAACCAATATTCTACCATTTACTCTCAGATCCCCTCGTGTTGATCTCACGCTACCCACTTACTCAGATCCCCTAGTGTTGATCTCACACTACCACTTACTCTCAGATCCTAGAATCCCCACTCCCAGTTGGGTCACATTGACTAATTACTTAAGTATTTTTCTACTGGTTTTCTGAGTTGTAAAATGAAGAAAATATGGCATTATATCTCATGGACCTATAGCAAGGATAAAATTTATATAGAAAATAATGACTGCCTTAACTGATAATTTTCTGTGTATCAGGCAATTTACAAACAAAAATAACTTTCATAGTTGTACTTTATGTTATTGTTTCGTTGTTGGGGATTAAGCCTAGCAATCTACATATGCCTAAAAGCATAAACTACTACATTCTCAGCCACAAAGTAATTGCTTCAACTGATGCTGTAATTATATTTTATATATACAGAAACTAAAGTTGAAAGAAATTAAAATGTCTGTCTAAGATCACATGGCTAGATAATAATCAGCCAGAATTCAGAACTAAAATTTCATTTCAAAAACATTCTTTTTCATTAAAAAATGCTCTCTTCCTGTTTTCAATACCAATGATGAGAAAAACTGCTATCAAGAAAAATGCAGATATATTTTATTAGACTCAGTCTTATGGACATATTCCTTAGCCAAAGAGTTATTAGTTATACAAATATGTAATTTTTTTAAAAAAATTACCTTATTTATTTCATACCAGGTCTTACTATGCAGCTTGGACTCATAGTGGTCTTCCTGTTTCAGCCTCCCCAGTACTAGGATTATAGACATCCACCATCATGACTGGTTTCATTGGCCGGCATGGTACTCCAGGTTCGGGGCCAGCACAGCATGCAGTAATGGGGATAGAACCTGAGTCTGCAGTGACAGGCAGGTGCTTAGACCTCCAGCCTGTAATTAGATTTTCATTTGTTATTCTTTACAACTATTCTTATATGAATCACAGGATTTATTCTTAAGTAATAAATAATGTTGCAAGGCAAATGTTTATTTCAAATCTTAAGATGAAAATATTGATAAGTCTAACTAGAAGGCAGTTTTAGAAGAATGCTCAAAAAACATAAATAGATGGTAAGTACATACTACAAGTGAATAACTTATTTTCATATATGTATATCAAATGAAGCTCTCTCAGGCTATACAGTCAATGGATATAAATAGACAATAATCAAAGAAATATAATACATAGCAAATAATTACATACCTATCTCTTTCACATTAATAATAAGAAATGAAAGATTCTTGGCACAGTGGTGCCTGTGGTCCCAGCTACTCAGTAGGCAAGAAAATTATTTGAATCTAACAATTTAGGGTCAGAATGGAAAAACACAATCAGAGCTAAACTCAAAAAGGGGTGGAGGGAGAGAGAGAGAGAGAGAGAGAGAGAGAGAGAGAGAGGAAAAAGGAACCCATGGGTATGATTCAAATCTTTGTATCAAAATCTAGTGAAGCATGGGCTCAGAATGTCATCCCAAGGTACGGTGCTTGTTCAGCATCTCCAAATTCATGGGTTCAGACCACAACACCACACAGCCACACACATCTGTATGATCCTAAACATAAATGCTACAATGCAAGGATGTCACATTTAAAACCTTTATGCCCATACTCACTGATATATTGAAAAATATGTATCATCATTTTAAATAGAAGCCAGGCGATAGATACAAAGAAGTCCAAAATAGTTTTTCATTTTGCCAGGTAGATGAACCTATGGTGAACTGCCCCAATGAGCATTTCAAGAGTATAAGGCTAAATTATGAATATCATTTATGATATTATAATTTCAATATAGTAAAATGGCTACACAAACATGATACATACATTTGATGAATTACTGTGCATCTCATTGTGTTAAAATTGAAAAAAAATTACTTGAAATGTAAAACAACATAAATTTTTTTGAGAAATCCACATCAGGTATGTGTGTTCTTTATGACATCAACTATGTAATATATATCTGTCTGTACAAATTCGAGTTTCGTACGAAAAATGAAGGACTTTTTTCCAGTATGATGATGAGTTTTATTTTGCTTATTTATTATTGTTACAATATTTTTATCCTGAAAATAATGGGTCCCAAGCTTGCTAGCTTTGAGATTCTTTCACTGTGATTTTCCTGTTGTTCCACAAACTTTTAACTTAGTGTTTATAAGCTGACATTGCAGCTATATTTCACTTCTCATGAGAACATGCTTTTAATAGACAATCTACATATGCCTAAAAGCAAGATTCAAACCCGCAAGATTTCACAATCCTCCACCATTTCACATTTGATTGGAAATATAAACTTATGTTAACTTAGCTTTTCTCTAACTTTGAAAATGTTACTTGAAGGCACACTTCAATGATCTCAATTGTTTACTGGCTTTTAATGGGCCTCATGTGTGTTTATACTCCAACATTACTTACTATAACTATAGCTAGAGCTGAGATTATCTGATAGTCTATTAATAAATTCCTCTAAAACAAAATGGGAACTGTCACGGTGAAATATTTTTGTTGGTTTTCTAGTTATATACAATTCAGAGAAAAAGAATTGTTTTTCAATGTGAAAATGAAGACTATCAAGGGCTGGCCAAATAGCTCAGCAGACTGAAGTGCCTGCTTAGGCAGAGTGCAGCACCTGGGGTTCAGTTCCTGGCTTGCCATGCCAGCCCTGGCCCTGGGGAGTGATGAGATGGCTTGAGATTGGAATTGGTGGCACGAGCCTATAATCCCAGCACTTGGGAGGTTAAAAACAGGAGAATCACTATGAGTCTCATCTATGTAATGAGACCCTGTAAACTCTGTACTAAATATATAAAAACGAATTTCTATATTAATAAAATTTAAATTTTGCTGAACACTTAAACTGAGATGTGAAATCTAGCCATCTTGCTAAGCATTTTGGCTTTTATTTACCTCTATAACATTAAAATTATATGTGCACAATGATCATTTTCTAAGAGTCCGAAACTCTCTGATCTCTGAACTAAAGAGATGAAAACTCATATCACAGATCGAACTTGGATGTGGGAAGACATGTGAGCTAAGATAAACTGGGAAGACGTACTTTGTATTAGATTGCAATGCCCATTGGCATCCAGAATTTCTCCAGAAAGGAAATGAAGAGGGGAAACATTATCATATGTATCTTTTTTGAAACAGGATTTCATCATGTAATACATTAGAATTTGTACTGCCTTTACCTCACTATAAAGCACAGACTGGGACTGAACTTGTAATTCTCCTACTTTAGACTTCCAGAAGAGCAACCAGTCGTATATTTTGGTTTCCAATTGTGATTCCTAGTTCTTATTTCCCTCCCATGGAAAATCACATAAATTTGGACTTATCAAAGGATAGTGAGCCATTAAGACCCTCCTCAGCCCAGGGGAGCTCTGTACTGTACCTTGGAAGAAGGAATGCTGCACAGAGAGTCCAAGAAGAATCTGATCAGACCAGCTCTGTTGGGTTTCTTCACCCAGTCTATCAGCAGTCATGCCTATGCAAGGAAGCCTTCATAGAGAATCAGAAGAACATAGAAAGTCATATTTCAGAGAGCTTCCAGATAGCTGACTGTGAAGAAGTTCCTGGGGTCAGTGTTCCTGAGGGATGGGGTGATGGAGGTTCCATGGTGCATCTCTCATATCTCACTCCATGCCTCTCTTCATCCAGCCATGTATATGTGTCACTTACATCATTTACAGTAAACTGGTAAACATAAGAAGACTAATCTAATAAAGAGGTACATGAACCCATTTATATCTGTCAGTTAGAAGTTCTGGTGAGAATACATAGGATTTATCACTAACATCTAAAGTCAAGGTGTGAGGAAAGTTTGGGGGGACTCAATACATGTGATCTGATGCCTTCTTCAGGTAGATGCTATTATTACTAGATTAAGGGTAATGACACTCTGCTGGCTCCCAGCACTGCAGCATTGCTCCCTTGCTGGTGAGGAGAAAGTCCTATCTCCATTGAGGTCTTGGAAGTGAACTGTGTTGTGAATATGTAGTAGGAAAACCTGACATCAGTTGGGGGTCACAGTTTTAAATACTGTTCCATGCTTAAAGAAATGTCTCTTTCCTTGAAGATCACATTTTTTTAGTAGCTGAACATGTTAAAAACCTGTTCAGAGATCTTGTGCAGTGGGAGAAGAGGTGTGACTGTGGAAGATGCTCACGCTGAAGCTGTGAGAAGAACGATGCAGAACGCAAGAGAGGAAGGTGAAAGATGAGTTCAAAAGCTGTTAGAATAGTCACCTGGAAAAAGACTTTGAGCCTGGAGGAGATGGCCTTGTGGGGAGGATGAGGACCGGTCAGTTTGTTCATTGTGTTCGAAAACTAAACCACCAGCATCTGATGAGCAATTGGACAGGGAAGATGAAAGAAGTTGAGGAACAAAGCACGTCCTTAAGTTTGGGCAAAAGAGAAATCTGATTAGTTCTGTGAACACTTGCGCACATATGAGCCTGGAGTTAAAACAGATCTGTGCCAGAGCTAAATTGTGAGAGTCATCAGCCCTATACACTGTATTTAAAGTGAAGCTGATGAGATCAATATGGGAGTCCACAGAGACAGGGCAAGATCTGGTCCCTATGACAGTGTTCTTTACGACTATGATTGCCATTTTATTATATGACAATATATCATGCAGTTTATAAAGCATGCAATTTAATTCCTTACACATTGAATGTAATGTAATTCATGCTCTGTCTTCCACCAGAAAACCAGCAGAAATAGTGTACTCAGGAGAAGCCAGGAAGAATATTTTTATGTCATCATTTCACTTAATAGATCTTGGTATTCATTTTCCTTCTACTTTCCTCTACCCATTAGAGATGTTATGCAGACAAAATATGGTCATTTAGGCCAGAACACAGACATTGGTTAGAGAGTTTTCTTTCTGTAATGTTTAATAGTCTTCCTGAAAAAAAATCACAGTTCAAAATGGAGTGATATGTAAACATTGTTTTCACCATCATGCAGTAGAATAAAGATAGATCAAAATGTGAAGGCTTAAAGAGAGACAAAACTGAATGCATTTGGAGGCAAAAAAGAAAATAACAAAATGTTTAATAGATAATATCTTTTGTGATACTAGTAATATTGATCCGGTTCACTATAGCCAACAGTTCTTTCAAAATAGTTTTTCCTTAATTGGGTAGTGCTTTCAATATTTTATTCTGGAGATCCAGATTTATTTCTGTACTCAGAAAAATTAAGGAGTAAATCATTGAGAGATGAGATAAGATGGATGCTTCGAGCTAGAAGACACTGCAGCCCTAGCGGAGCCCTGTGACCCCATCTCTTGCATCTATGGTGCTCATCTACTTGAAACCCCAGGTTGTTCGTGGATTTATGCTTTGTAACATATTTTCTGTTCTCCAATAATCTCACCCCACATTTGTGCTTATTCTTCAAAATACTGAGAAAATATTATCTTTTTTGTACTTCTACCAATAATTAATCTCTCCTCTTCATCTAATGCCTGTGCCTGTGGTACATACACCATACATCAGGTGGTTATTTACAAAGTGTTCTGTCTTTCTTATTAGTGCATGAGATGGCTAAAACTATTCCATACCCATTAATTTCAACTTCTTGCCTACTTGCACAGTGCTGGTGATAATGACGAGGCAAATGACATAACAACTCAGCAAGTGTGTGCAGAAAAATAACATTTATGTGACTCCATTGGCACATAGATTAGATCACTGTATCATAATTATGCAAAATATTTCTTCAAAATATAAATTTTATTATATAAGAAACAGTCATATGGATTCAATAAAGGTCAACTCTCTCTGTAGAAATAATCATAAACACTTCTCTGGGGCATAGACCCCCTAGATTTAATTAATCTATGTTGTTGATGAAATTCATGAAGAAGTTTTCATGAAAATGAATGTTTATTAAAGGCCTGTCAGCAGTCAGACTGCTAACGGCAAATATTGCTGATGGAATCGTGCGGTTCCGGTCTCCCCACCCACATCTGGGAGGCAGGAAGGACTGTGTTCTCAAAGAGAACTGTGAACTTGGAAATACAAAGGAGGGTAGTTTGGGGGAAAATTTTTTTTCACTCTGAAATTTTTAATTTTCAACACAGAGAATAAAAACAAGTAAGAATGATATAGGATTTTTTTAAAAAAGATGATAAAAAATTTTTGCAGAAGAAATGGTGATACAGTGATTTTAAAGGATGACATCCAAGATTGAAAAACATCTTAAGTAACTAAGACATCCCCAAATTAAAACAAAAAAAAAAAAAACCCACATCTCTCCTAACCAAAAGACTGTAATGCTTGCTTGAGAATTACAAGGCTGTACTCAAAGCCAGTGGCCAACTGAGATTTACAAAGTGCAAACAAATGCAAATGAAGAACAGGCCAGAGGCAGCTTCTCAATAACATAATCTAGGTCCATGGAAGCTATGAAAGCATAAGAATGGAAAGTAGAAAAGAGCCATGACAGATGAGTCTGATATGAAGCGTACTTGCCAAAAATTCTCTATCAAGTGCAGCATACCTCTTAGTTCTCCTTTTTTATTTCACACACTCATGTTACTTCATGAACAAAATCAAAGGGAACACATGAAACTAATGTCTTACAGAAAGCAAACTAAATCATCCAGTTAACAAATACTTATGCTCTGACAGTATAGTTTTATCTGGCAGATGTTTTCTTGGTCTTCTATAGTTCAGTCTGCAGACTTTTTTTTTCAGATTTGAAGGAGCTGACCTTTTTTTCATAAAAATTCATTCCTAGGTAGGAGCCAAGTAGTAATCTAAGATGTTTCTTTTTCATTTAACTGAAAATAGAGTTAGAATATCTCAGATATGAGGACCAAAGCCTTGAAAAAGGAAAAGTAGACATCCATAAGTGAAAATATTTCTAGTCATGTATCAGGGGTGTGTAAACACAATCTTTGTGACTCTTCTCTTTGGACTCAATTGATAATTAAAAAGCTTTACCACATAGCTTCAGTTACTTTGAATTATAATTTGAAATAAATTTAGCTAAATTATAGTTACCTCATTTTTTTCTTACTTGCTCATTTTCCTTGCATGGTGGAGCTCTTATCCAAATTTCATAGTACAGTAAACTAAGAAGAATAAGTGGAAACAAAGACTCAATCTGAATAGGCCAATTTAATTCTTTTACAATTTTTCCAGGTAAGTATTTCTGTTTTTGACTTGAAGTCTCACTATGTTGCTAAGATTGATTTGAACTTTTGTGGTCAAGTGGTCTTCTTCTCAGCCTCAGAAGTGCTTGAATCTCCAGGTAAATGGCATCATCCCTAGTATGTTCATTACTTTTACTTTGTCTCAGTCTCAGAAAGAAGAATTTAGGCCCTAGTCCTACTCTACTCCATCCACTTCATCCATAGAAGTCAAATCATTTAAAGAACACAGTTCTTGGACAGATCAGCACAGGGTTGGTAGAAATCAATTTTGGAACGATGTGTTTTCAAAGACTGTCATAGCAAGCAGCCAAATAAACCATCTCCTTAATAATACTTTAAAAATATATGGATAGAAATTGAGTCACATCCTTAATTGTCAGTGCCTCTCCACAAAGCAGGATGAATCTTTTTGGAATGAAGAATCACTCTTCACTGTTGACTTGGATTTACATTTGGTGTCCTGGGTTTGCCAGTGTGCTCCATTACAATTGTGGATGGCCAAATTCAGCTCTCAAAGCTTGAGAAAAGAAATGATCCAAAGATGTTAGCTGTATGCTAAATTATCAATCAAATAAAATGAATATTACACAACACCCAATAAACAAAAACATCTCACATAAATTCTTTCATAGAAAATACTCCTAAAATATTTTAAGACTAGCAGTAGAAAATAATGAGAACTTATTAGAGTGGTGAATTGTTTCTTCTGTTTTATTTGCAATCAACTTTATTCATTTTCCAAGTAGAATTTTAGGGGTTAGAGATGATGGAGCACATGTATAGCATTTTTAAGACCTGTATTAAATCCCAAAATGACAAACAAAAGAGAAATTAGTTTTCTTAATTAAATATATTTATTTTTAATTTTAAGTTAAATTTATGTACGCATGTTATGTGTGTGTGTGTGTGTGTGTGTGTGCACGTGCACACACACACAGTGCTGGAGACTTAATCTAGAGCTTCAGATATGCTCATCAAGCAATCTACCACTGAGCTACATTCCCAATCCTGATTAAATTCATTTTAATTGGCATATAAAAATAGAAACCACACACATTTATGGGATACAATGTGATATACTGACATACTATGTAGACACATTGTATGACATCAAAAACAATTTAAAAATAAAGAATTGGCATATGTTATGTACACATACCAAGTTCAAACATTATGTACTGAAGATGCGTCCACACAAAAAGGAATGATATCAAGGGCTAGGGAAAGTGGGTGGGTAGAAACTAAGAGAATGTAGAAAGGAATGAAGATTTGTTCTTTATGTGTACTGTACAAACTTCCCACGAAGAATGTAAGCATTATGTACTATGCACATGTACAAATAAACTAAAATTTAAAAAAATAAAGTTAAAAAATCTACCTTCTAAGTATTTCTTTATGTTGAAAACATCTTTTATTGTAGCTTTTTGAAATGTGTAATACTTTGCTATCTAGAATTGCCCTATTGTACAATAGTACATCAGCGCTACTTGCTCACATCTTATAGCTTACTAATCGTTTATGTAGAGTTACAAATTCTTGACCACTGCCTTTTCCCACAAATGTCAGAAACTCTGGATAAGAGGCCCATCCATCTCTTTTTATAAGATGCTTAAATTGATTCTGGTACAAGGGGAAACAGATAAAGATATAGATAGTGCTATAGAATACTGATTAGACAAGAAAAGAAAGAAAGAAAGAAAGAAAGAAAGAAAGAAAGAAAGAAAGAAAGAAAGAAGAAAGAAAGAGAAATAAATAGAAAAGATTATTCTTTCCCTATTACTACCAACCTAGTGAGTAGATTTTATTTTCTCAATTCATAAACAAATCCTTTGGTAAGGAAAACATGATTTATGAAACTGTTTTAAATGAATTTAATCCAGAACCTCTGATAAAGGGTCACTGGAAATATTTGTTCCACATGTACATAACCATTTGTTCTACTAAGTGCAATTATCTTTTTTTTTTCCACTGTATGGTAATTTTCTGTCATTTGGAAAATATGAATTTTTATTTTTTAAATGTTGCTTTTCCTAACAGAAAACATATCTACAAAACAGATACATGTTTGTACATAACAGTTACATAAATAGGTTCCTGGTAAATATTTTTATATTAAAAATAAAACTTTCAAATAAATTTAATGTGCTGTTACAAGGGACATGTATAAATTTAAATAATTAGTTATATGATTTTCCTGGCTTGAATTTAATTTTGATGACACAATTCAATTTCAAGTGTTCTGTGAAAGGCCTTCACTATTTAATATACCCATATTATATATTTTTCTGTGTTTGACAGCATCATGGGGCGGCGGAATATCTTTCTTGATCAGCAGGAGGACACTGATAACTATTCGGACTCTGTGAAATTCGATGCTCGTTCGATGACAACACTGCTCCCTCCCAGTAAGCAGAGGAGGGATATGGTGCTCAGGGGTGGTGAGTGCTTGTTTTATTCCAGGGCCATGAAAAATAAATCACAAATTATGTGGCTGAGAGCAACAAGATTAACCTGCAGCAACAATTCAGCAACTGAACAAATCCTGCCTTAGAATCACAAAGGGGGCTGGGAAGGCAGCTCTGTGCAAAGACCCTGGGGCCAATCTCCAGCGCTGCAGGCACTCAGTGAATGAATGGATTTCTTTCATAGTACTGAGGCACAGAAATCTGAAATCAAACTGTACACGAGTCTACTACCCTTCTCAACAGCTCTATGAAGGAATCGTTTCATGCTTTCAAGCAGCTCCTGGTACATCATGGTGTGCCTTGGCTTGGGGCTGCATCACTCTAATCTCTGCTCCCTTTATTTATTATTTCTTCCTACGTAACTTTTCTGGAAAGACCCCAGTCATTAGATTAAGGTTAATTTTAATCCAGTATGATGTCATTTTAATTTGAGTACATCTGGAAGGCTCCTATTTCTAATCAAGATAACTTTTATAAGTAAGTGGGCTTGGTATTTGAAAATATTTTGAAGGGACACATAATTCTGCCCATAAGAAGTGAATCAGAACTTTCAACAGGTTACAGCAGGAGCTCAAAACAAGCAACATTCAGCTCTACCTCAATAGGCTTTTTTAAGGTGGAAGGAAAGAATTTTTTACAATTCTGCCAAGGTTTGAAGAATGAATACCTGTGTCTAAAGACATATCTCAGTCGGAAGAAACAACACACATAAAGCTTTAGAGGATCGTATGTGAGATCCTACAAAAGCAACCCTGGAGTATAAAACTCCATCCCAGGGCAGGTAGATCTTGTGTGTTGCACAAAAGATGGATGTTACAGATTATGAATGAATGGCAAGAAAGGACAGTGGCCTTGGCAACAGAGAATTCTGTGAGATGTTTAACAGGTAGAATATGAAGAATTTTTATGATGAATTAGAAATAAGGGTTCGATCCGTGGCACCGCATGCCGACCCCACCCCCAGGTGCACTGAGCCGGTGACTGAGTCTGGGGGTGGCGGCGCATGCCTGTAAACCCAAGACTAGGGAGACAGAAATGGAGAGGATCACTATGAGTCCGAGCCCTGTAGTGAGACCCTGCAACCCACCCCCCCCCCACACACACACATATTTTAGAAAAGAAATACGACCCAAAGCCTTCAGAGTTAACCAACCTGAAAGGTGCAATGGCCCATCTTGCATGTATTATGGGGTATTTTTCTTTCTCCTTCAATTTCTTCCCTTTTACTTTTTTTTTCTTTACTCTGCTTTAGAAGTTTTTTTCTGATAATCTCTCTTACAATGTTACAGAGAAATATCTAATACGTTGCTTTCAGTTTAGATGCTTGTAGACAGAAAACAAATGTTACTTGGTTTGGGTTAAACAATTAGATAAGAGGGAGAATTTTTAATGGATATTTTGTTCACTTAATCAGAGAAAAGTCTTCCACAACAGCTTCCCCTCTATCTCAATATATTTTTCCTACAATTAACATGTCATTTTATGAATCACTGTTCCACATAAGGCTAAATTTAGAATAAAGTTAAATGATCATTGTTAATTTAATATGTTCTGAAATACTCCAAGTATGGGCTTCAGTGATCTATACTAATGCTTAATAATTACAAATCATTGTCTTTATTTAATTTAAAAATAATTTTTATTTTGCATGAAAATAAGAGGTTTCTGAATATATAAAACTATTAAGATAGAACTTGTAAAGAAAATTAATTTAAAAATAAATACTTGCTTATTAAAATATGGAAAATTGTTACTTGGAAAATTTTGCTTTACCTAGAATATATTGCCATATGAACTACACAGAAAAATAAAATTTATGCTTGTATATACTAGTGCTATACTAAAACTTACCAGATAATTCCATAAAATGAGATAAGCAAAACTTGTGGAAATTTAAGTTAAGATAAGTGGATAACTTTTTGCTTCCTACTTTGCAAATAAGGATTTTATTCCTTTTTGTTTAACCCAATATGTTTGATTGCAACAATGTAAGTGGCAACTACAATTTTTTTTTTTAATAGAGTAAGAAGAACAAGTTTTCTAACAATGTGTTGGGTTTTTTTCTTTAGATCCTAAAAACGGCCTCCAAGAGAAAATGAAGTCCTTCAAAGCTGCACTCATTGCCCTTTATCTCCTTGTGTTTGTTGTCCTGATACCTGTCATCGGAATAGTGGCAGGTACAGTACTCTACCATTCAAGCAGCATTCAGTTTGCTTTAGTGATAGATTCAGAAAGTAGTTTACATATACAAAGCGATCCTCAAATATATTAAATTAAAAATAGTTTCTGTAGTATTAAATGGAAAGAAATGAACTTTTAAGACTAAGAAAAATAGTGCTCGCTTCAGCAGCACATATAAATACTGGGCAAAATATATCAGAGTAAAATGAACATATAATATGTGGAAGTCAGAAGGGACAATTTAAACTACTTAAAAATATATTGTCCTTTAAAGACCTATATATTTCGAAGGACAAGCCACATATTTTGTGATAAGTATTCTGCTCCAATTTAAAAAAAAGAAAAACAACACCAGGGTAACATATGTTAACAACGTATATACTACAAAAAACAAACCTAATGTGTGAATCTTCTATGTCTATTATTGAGAGTAGAAAAAAAACATTGTAAAATATGACCTACAACTCATTTTAATGTTTATACAATTTATATGACTACATGTTTTATGACTATTATTTAAAACATCTCTAAAAATAAGATAAAAGCGCTCTTTTAAGAAATTCATGGACAGTGTTTCTGACAATACAATTTTCTCTAGCTATGTATTTCTCTGGGAAGTCTGAGGTTGAATTTGAGGACCTATATAAGAGTGGGTGTATATACCTCAACAATAGTGTAAACATCATTTTCCTATGTAATACTTTATGGTATCTGGTGTCTTCATGTTTGGTGGATTCTTTATTTTTTAAGGAGAATAAAAATAATATAAAAACATTAGAAACAATTCAGAATTTCACTAAACTAAATGATAGGAATTCAACAATGGTTATTACATTGCATAATGTTGTTTTCAGATTAATTGTTCAGATTACCAGATATAAGTATGCAAAATTGGTCAAAAAAATAAGAAGAAAAGAAAAAGTTCAGCATTAACTGTTTCTTTCAATAGACCAGCAGAAATATCCAAACTATCCTGTGTTTGGTAGATTTGACTGGCAATTGGATTTCTATGCCTTACCACTCTCCCCTTCTCTATGGCTGAAGAAGTGTCTGGCCATATGTCCTACCAAGGATAATTGGCCTAATGAGAAATTACTCCTAAATACAAAGCTCAACTTTCTGGTAAGGGATAATCTAAAGGAGGAAGTACATCCAAAATTCCACTTAGAAATTATAAAAGTGGCCATGTAACAATAGCTATTATTTTTAATATTTCCTGTGTCCAAGCATTGGGCTATAAACTTTCTACAGATTATTTTAATATACCTTACAGTTAACCCATATAATCAACCACTCTATAACTATCCTTATTATGCACACAAAGAAACAAACTCCTCAATAATAGAGACATAGTTCTCATCTATAAATCTGGATCCTATCATATCCTAGTGTAATTGAATTTTTATAACAAAATGTGGTTGTGCATCCACAACAACCAAACCTGCAGGAAAAAATACAGCCATCTAAAAATAAATGGTTCTGATGTGCCTGAAATTAGCCCACTTCCTGATGAACCCAGGTTTTCTCCATGTTGTCTGCATGTGTCATCTGAAATCCAAAGTTCATACCTGAAAAGATGCACTGTTGGAATTATTAGCTGTATATTAGTTAGCATTTAGATACATTTCATTATTTTATCATACATTCATAATAAATAATTGACTAGTAAGTTGTAGGTCAGAATACTTTTCAAAGAGGACTTTAATTAAAAAAATTAGAGTAGTGGACAATATATATCACTGAAATGGTAGAAGTTACTCTGTTTGGGAAATATGAATTGATTGATGAAATAAAATATTGGATGAAGAAGATATTTAACTTTAATGTGCCTCGTATATTGTAAGATGTTTTCTTAATTATAGGATTTATTCCCTATGCTACCTTTTCTTAAACTGCTGAATTAATGTCAGAGACTTACAATGTAATGATGTCTGGGAACAATCTAATGCAATCTGAAGTTAATGTTCATAAATTGCTACTCAGATACTAAAAATACTTCCCTCAAAACACTATAGATTTATGATAGAAAAAGATATGACCCACATTAAGAAGTA
The DNA here is from genome assembly GCF_000260255.1 of Octodon degus. Taxonomy (NCBI): domain Eukaryota; kingdom Metazoa; phylum Chordata; class Mammalia; order Rodentia; family Octodontidae; genus Octodon; species Octodon degus. Next base: position 2,739,858 of record NW_004524627.1, on the reverse strand, counting down.
AATAGGACCTGTAGAATCAAATATAACTTTCTACCTAGGTCTTTGCAGGGACTAGAATATTGTCTCCTTTATGTATGAAGTAGCAAAGTGAAAAAATGTGAACTGTTCAATGACAATTTTAAAAATGGGCTTTGGAAAATACATGCTCTGGCACTATCCACTGAGCCGTAAGATAAGGAGTTGAATATTTTGTTAAAGAAAGGAAAGTTCAGGCTAGGAAGACAGCTTGGCAAGAGCAAGGATCTCAGTTTAATCCCCAGTACTACATGCTGTGCCAGCCCCGGAACCCTGAGTGTGCTGTGCCAGTCCCGAAACTGGGCATGGTGGCACATGCCTGTAATCCCAGAACTAGGGAGGTTGAGACAGGAGGATCCCTATGAGACATGAGACCCCATATCATTTAAAAAGGGGGTAAAGTTTAAATTAACTTCATTTTATGTTAAACAACAAGCACTATGATAGTCACTGTTTATTACTTAAATAAGATAAATATTTATTACTTAAATAAGATAAATATTAAAGGAATTTAATGAGAAAAATATAAAAAATTAAAACTTAGAATTTAGTTACAATTAGATTATAACAATTATTTTTAATATGAGCATAGTTACAGTAACTATGATCATCAACTTCTGCTGCAGACACCATAACTAAGACACTATCATTCATGAATAGGCACTTTGTAGTTGAGCAGACCTTTAACATGTGTCTATTTGCCTGGTAGGGGATGTACATGCTTGATTTCACTCAGGCTCAAATCACCATTGAGGTAAATGTTACTTTTACCTCTTCCTATGGCAAGAAGTGTGCCCACATTTATGTAAAATGTAGCCTGAGTTAGGTATGTAACTAAGTGTGTGTGTGTGTGTGTGTGTGTGTGTGTGTGTGTGTACTCATCTAATCCTCAAATATCTATGAACTGGTAGTACTACCATATAGAAAACTAATAGACTCAGGTGTGTTTTTATTGTTCCATAATTGTGATTAAAACACACATATATGTAGTTGATAAATATGGATAAAAATTTAGAAAACTAGTAAAATCTTAACCAATACAGATAGTAATAAAATAATGTTTAACTTTTTATTCATTATGTGTATTTTTTTTCTACCAAGTTAGTGTTTGTGAGTTCTTTTCCTTTTGAAAACTATGCAGCACATTGCTCTAGAGCATTTTGGAAGATTAATTAGCTTGTTTAGAAAGCATATGCCCATTTGGAGATATGAGTCAACAGTTCAATATGCTACTCAAATGCCATTGGATAGAAATTTTCTTCAGGTGATAACTTATGCCAAGACCGATAAACGTTAAATATATTGTGAAGAAGCAGCAAGATAGCTCAGCAGACTAAAGTGCCTGCTTAGGCAAGCTTAGGCAAACACAGGGACTACGCTTCGATCTTAGCCCCACATGCTGTGCCAGCCCTGCCCCAGGGCAGGTTGAGCCAGCCAAAGTCTGGGGGTAGGGGTGCACATCTGTAATCCCAGAGCTGGAGAGGCTGAGAACAGGAGGACTTGTGAGTCCAAGCTGCATGGTGAGATCCTGCAACAACCAAAATACATTTAAAAAAAATAAAACTTGAAAAAATATATTGTGAAAATGGAAGCAAATAGATATTAGGATTTTGTTAAATAAATTTGGTGAATTGATACGAAGAACACAGTGTGGTTGTTGAATTATTTTTCAGAACAATATTGGATAATACTAAACAATATTATGAATAATGTGCTATTAAGAAGTAATTTACAGATTATATATAAAATAAAGTCTTTCTTCCCAATACTCTATAATGGAAACAGAGAACCTGTTTTAATATACAAAGAAAGTCAACTTCAATGACCAGAGGAATGAGTTAGGCAGAAGTTTAGAAGGAATTACATAAACCTGGAATAAAATCCTGTCTAAAATGTGAAAGGGAGACTTTATAATCTACTGAGTGTGATTCAGCCATATCGCTTTAAAGTAAATGTTCAACTTATGGTGATATTCAACATGTTGTAATGGAAGGAAATAAAATAGGTGAATGAAATGATACAATATGGAATGATGCATGCACTTAAGATATGTCATAATTTAGTTTATAATTACTTAAATGCACAGCTCATCTTCTGAAGCGGGAAGTGAAGAATTGCACAGTTGGTTCAATTCATGAGAGTGATATATCTCAAAGTCTGGGAAGAGGAAATGGCAGTGAAGATGAAATAAGATTTCGAGAGACTGTGTTGGAACACATCAACAGCATGGAGAAAAGCATTCAATACATTTCAGCTGCAGAAGCCAACTTCATAGATTCAGAAAGCTTCCAAAACTTCAGTATGACAACTGATCAAAGATTTAATGATGCACTCCTGCAGCTAAGTACCTTAGTTTCCTCAGTCCAAGAGAGTGGAAACGCAGTAGATGAAATTTCCAAGTCATTAATAAGTCTGAATACCACATTGCTTGATTTGCAGCTCAACATAGAAACATTGAATAGAAAAGTCCAAGAGGCTACTCTGAAGCAGCTAGAGGTAAGAGATTTTGTACTGCAGCATCACTTTCTGGAACTAAGTCCCTCCAGATTCTATCTACTGAGGCGATCCAGGAAACAAAATACGCAAATACAGTTTTAGCACTTTGCCATTTACCTTGACTCTTCTAGTAATCTGACTAAAAGGTTTTAACTGCCTTCACATAGTACCTTTTCCAGACTCCTACCACAAAGTGCAACTATTATCCATTGGAAATAAAGTCCTTTAAAGTATTTAATTATATATATAAAACATTATAGTGCTTTCTTAGACTGTTGAAGCCAATTATACATTTTAGATTATTTTAGCAGATTTGTACAAGCATTTACCTATATTTTTGAATTTCACAATAGAGCCAGTATTTATTTACCAAAGGAATAGAACTCTTTACATGAATGTCTTGCAAATTAAATTTTGATTTATTTTGCTATTTATAAGAGTTATACTTGTTCTTATATATAAAAATAACTTAAACTAAAGAGTTAAATTTTGAATAACATATATATATATATATATATATATATATATGCACCCTAAGAAAATAATAAGATACTAATGTATGATTATAGTATTATAATAATATACTAAAGTACACATTAAAGTATCTATTTCGGGGGCCTGGCCCTAGCTCAGGCCTTTAAGTGGCTGCTTCCACAAAGCTGTCAGCCTCAGGTTGCTGGAGTTCGAACCTCACACCTCTCCCGCTGGCCAAAAGTGCCCTGAAGGCATTCGAGGAATAAAGTATCTATTTCTAAGAAAACTGATAATCATTATTAGTGAGAAAAACAGGAAAAGAGAAGCACTTTTTATTTCTTTTTTATTCTTTTGAATTTTATGTTTTTGTTTTTGTTTTGTTTTGTTTTTTTTCTTTAGACGAATCTTGCATGTTTATATCTGGAACTTGAACAACTAATTTGAAGATAGCATCATGCAATACAGCAACAATTGTCGAATTCCTATTACTTTGCTTAGTGAAACTTTGTATTGTTTCTAAAGCTGTTTTTTCTATCACTATTCTGTATTCTTTTTTAAAAAAAGCTGCAAAATGAGCAGATATTCCTTTATATGGCTGCCAAGCAGAGCAAGACTTACTCAAGAAAAGCTTTCCATAGAATGTTTTTATAATGGACCAGAAGCAAACACTTTAGGCTTTGGGGACCCTACATTTCTGTCACATCCACATTTAAAATGAAAGTATCAAACATAGACAATACATACAGAAATAGAAAAAAGGTTTGGGCCAACAACTATTTTTTATTTTATGTATTTAGAGCAGGGTCTACAGTGTCTCACTATACAGATCAGACTCCTAGTGATCCTCCTGTTTTCATCCTTTTAAGCTCTGGGATTATAGGCATCTGCCACCAAACCCAGTCTCAGTTGCCTCTCAATGTGCCCTGGGGGCAGGGTCATCATCGTACACTGAGGATAGAATCCCAGTCCTTGTGCCTGCCTAAGCAAGCACTTTAGTCCCCTGAGCTACCTGGCCAGCCTCCAACAACCATTCATCTATAAAAATAGTCTATAGATTGAACTTGGCCCATGAGCTATGATTTTATGACTTCTGTCTAGAGCATTCTATACCAACTCTGATTAAGATCTGGATTACTCTGCAGTTATAAGTAAGAAATGAAGAAACATAATGTGTATTTTAAATTGTATCATATGCTGAGTGATTATATTTGTTTTTCCATGAAAATGAAATGCTTAACAGTTCTCTACCCATGTGAAAAATAATTATATGACTAAAATATGTAGTACTTCAGACTGTAATGTGAACCCTTTGTTTCCACCATTGGTTAAGTAACCCCACTATCATTGGAATAAATCTAAGTTGAGTAGATCCATTCTTAGAAAGGTTATTTTCTTTATAAAATCATTAGTAAAACTAGTGATTTTTTTAAATTGAAGAGCAAACATACATCTCTAAAGTTATCGCAGCATATGAAAACCGTGGAATTATCAACTGAAAGCAAATTAAACAAGTTAAATCCTTCTTCTGTATAATTTTTGAGATTAAATCATTCAAAACTTTGAAATTTTTACATCCTCCTCCTTTTAAAGTGTTTCAATATATGGCACCACTGTTTAACCGTTGATTTCGTTGGAAAACTCATTTTAGCAATAACTATAATATTTAGCTCCTTTTCCTGCTTACTTTTTCAAAATCTGGTAAGCAGTGTTTCCTACATTATTAATAACAATGTATTCATTTTAAATATGGTGTAAAAAAGAAATTGTCCAGGGGTATGAGTGATGTGAAAGACAGAAGACAAAATGTTAGTTATGATAGACTTTGATTAACCTGAAAAGAACTATCACTTTATGTACAAATTAAATCAGAAGCAAAAGAAAAGATGGACAAAGTGAAGAAAAAGGCACATTTACTGTGGTAAAGTGCCAAGCTCAGAAAAAGTGACAGAGTATCTTTGAGCTCACACTGAGTGACACTGTGCAATAACCTCAGAAACCTTTTGGAAGGCAAATTTCCAGTGAAAGAAAAAGTAAGTTAAATGAGTGGCCATATAAATAAATGATCTTTGAAAAAGTCTGTAAGTAATACCAACGTTTATCATAATTTGAAAGAAAAGGGAAGAAAACTGATACTACATATGGATGGTAGAGGTGGAATATATCATCTCCATATTTCAGAGGAGAGACTGTAAGACCACAAAACTAAGTGTGTGCTTCCAACAATGCTACTGTTAGCAGAGCGTGGAAAGTGTGCATCAATATGGTATAAGGTTTTGAAAATGTCGAATGCATTTTCCACCTCCCAGTAAAAGTAATTCCAAGAGAAACTTAGCAAATGTGAGCATCATGTAGTTTTCAGAGACAATTCCAAGTTTCTAAATAGCAAAATCACTTGCTAGTTTTCAAACTCTTATTCTGTGGATATCTGGAAGTATATGACACATTTGCAACAATTTTTAGTCACTTGAATGAAATTGATCTCATGATGAATATATGCTGCAATGAAACTCAGTTTGGATAGTTAATATATGCTACTAATAAAAAGGAACCTATAAAGTATCTTAAAATTTTTTAAATATCTACAGTATAATTCCACTACATAATTGAAAATAAGTCTGTCTTGAAATTTTATAGGTAAATATTATATAAAACAAATAGTATATAAAACAAATCAAAAACACGTTCCAGACCATGGTGCTTTTATCTCTCTTTCACAAATGCTCTATGTGTCTGTGTGTGCAGGTATGTAAATATACACAAAATATGTTCACAGTTGATAACACATAGTATTTTTTTTTTGAGGCACCAGGTACTGAACTCAGGCCCTTGTGCCTGCCAGGCAAGCACTTATTCTACCTAGCCATCTCCCCGGCCCAACAGATAATATTATTAAAGCCTTAAATGCAAAGATGATAGGAATTGAAAGTAAAATGCAAACACTATGCTACTTTGAGGTTTTATTGAATATGAAAATTGATTCTTAATAGTATCACTAAGAATTAAGTTAAACTGGTTATTTCTGTAAAACAATTTAGTGTATGAATTTTAAAAATTAAAGGAATTGAAATATTTTGCCAACTTAAGTGTACTCTAAAGAAATCTCACTTCAGGTAAATGAAAAATCATATTACAAGTTTTAATTTTTATTTTTACAGTTTGATATCTAAATATTTGGGAATAGAAACCTCCCTCACATACACATTGACATGATTTGGGAGAGAGAAGCTTTGGTTGGCCAGCAAAATTTTGTATATTTAGTCAAAAGAGGAAATGCTTCACAAGCACTAAAGTACAATTTTAAAGTAGTTTTCTAAGTCTCATATTCTGTGGCGTCTCCATAATATATTTTATAGAATCCTGAACTTCCAAGGCTTCTTCACCTTATATGTTTGATAATTATATTGTAACAAAAATTGTGATTACTCGCTGTGCTTCACAGAATATTAGTGCGTTGGAGGAGCATATATACAATGCATCAGCAGAAATTAAGTCTCTGAAAGAAGAACAAGAGCTTGTGGAAGAGGAATTAAGGAAAGAATTGAAAGTGCTGAATAATGTCACCAATGACCTCAGACTGAAAGATTGGGAACATTCTCTGACACTGAAAAATATCACTTTGGTGCAAGGTAAAATGTTTTGTTGTTTCCCTAGAGAATAACATGTATTAAAGTGATAAATGCAGAAGTTTGGGATTTGAAATTCTGTGGTTTAAAATAAACATTTTAAGTGTTTATTATAACTCCACAGATAGAATGTTAAGGTCAGATCAAACATGGTAAGGATAACCTGTGTTTACCATCTAAAGAGAAAGGGATAAATTCATACCTTAAAATCCAGGGAATATCTTATTGATAAATATACCCAACTGTGTTAAAGACCAATATAAGTTTTATATAAGTACAGAGTACTTTGTATGTCCACAGACTGTCTATTAATTTTATTTTTCAAATTTCCAGTTCTTTCTTTTTTCTTACCTGACTTACTATACATTAGGTCTTTTGAACACTCTATGAAATAATAATTTATAGATTTCTTTTGCAGTTCTTGTTAGTAAATCTAGGTGAATTCCCTATTGCTGATTTTTACATATTTATTTTTTGTGTATTTAGTACATGGTCTACAGGATCTATAGAGTCTCACTACACAGGTAGGACTCGTAGTGATTCTCCTGTTTTCAGCCTCTCAAGCGCTGGGATTACAGGTATGCACCACCAACCCCAGTCTCAATTGCCATCTCAGTGGGCGGGACTGGCACTGCGCACTGGAGATCAAACCCTGGCCTCTGCACTTGGTCTAAGCAGGTGCTTTAGTCCACTGAGCTATCTGGCTGGCCCAATTGCTGATTTTTAATAAGCACAAATCATATATATTTTCATACTATCTTTCAGTTAGATTTGTGCAGTAGGTATTTTCCACATTTTATTTTCAGATTTTGGGAACATTTGTATTTTTATTTCTTTGCTATAATAATTTCTTTTTACTATATTTGTTTCTATCATCATATTTTTATGTTGTGTTTTTCCAATTTGTTTTACATTTCTTCTGCTATCTTTTCTTGTCTGTCTTTGAATTGATTGCGATTTTTATTTTATTGAATTTTTCTATCAATATTACCACAAGGACTTTAGAAACTGTATTGTATATTACTATTTTCTTAACTACGCCTGAGAAATGTATTCTGATAAGGTGTAAAGTTGATCAACATCAAAATGTGTCATTCTAAAATATATAACGAACCTAAAATACTTTGTTCAACAATTTCTTTTCCTAGTTTTCTGCTGATCATGAATGTAGTTCATTTCTATTTCTCAGAGACTAAGAATTCAGACAACACCAGAGCATTTTTTTCCATAAAGAGAGTATTTATTTAGATTTGCCTGTGAGTACACCACTTGTCTCACTTTCTAAATAAGTCTTGGCTACCTCTTCTAGAGTAATTGTTTTTTATTTGTTTGTTTGTTTTTCTGCTTAAAGTACACATTTTTAAAGTTAACTCAGTGAAAGCCCATTGATGGTGAAAACATTTTACTTTTTTTTCTCTGTTTTAAACTTGATCTTTAAAATTACCTTACATATGCACACTTCCTTGGTACTGTTGTTCCTCAGAATCACTGGGATATTGGTTCCAGTGCCCACATACACACAAAAATTCTGTGGCTACCCAAGTCTCTCCTTCTGCATACTTTGCATCACTTCTAGATTAAGTCTAAAACTTAATATAAAGTAAGTACTATTAAAATGTCATCATATTGTATTAGTTAGGGGTAACATAAAAATACATTTTCATATGCAGTGCAGATACTTTTTTCTTTTAAGTAGGTGGTTCATGAATCTTGGATATAAAATCTTGGAATACAAAAGACTGATTATCTTTTTTCTTTTTCTTTCTTTTCTTTTTTTTTTTAACGGAACCCAGGATTGAACTCAAATCCTTGCACTTGCCAGGGAAGCGCTTATTCTACTGAGCCAACTCCCCAGCCCCTAAGACTGATTATCTTTCAAAGAATTTTTTCCCTGGCTTCTTGCCAGGGGAAAAGAAGCTGCTCTTGAAATGACTGTTACACATTTAGCTCAACAGATTAAAATGCCTGCTTAGGCAGACATAGGGTGAGCCAAATAGCTCAACGGATTAAAATGCCTGCTTAGGCAGACACAGGGACCACCATTCGACCCCCAGCATGCTGTATCTTGCCAGCCCTGGCCCCTAGGGGCACACTAAGATGTGATTGAGGCTGGGTATGGTGGTGAGCACCTGTAATCCCAGTGCTTGGGAGGCTGAAAACAGGAGGATCACTAGGAGTCTTATTTGTGTAGTGAGACCCTGTAGACCCTGCACTAAATACATTAAAAAAATCATGATATTGTTTGAGAAATCTACCTATTTGACATTTGTTCTATTTTCTAGATCAGTGGGTTTATATATATCATCAATAGGAACATTATGAGTTTTCATATCTTTGAATATTGTTTCTGCATAATTCTATCCTTCCCTCTGTAACTCTGAAGTCATGTCAGATCATTCTTTCTTTGATGCTTGTTAAACTCTATTTCAAGATTTCAATATTTTTATTATCAGTAATTAAGAACAGAAACCAGGAACTTCATGAGATTTCATTTTATATATACTAGCCTAAGAAAATTAAAAAGTTTCATAATCTACATGTTGACAAAAATACAAGTCCCAAGAGATTACACTGTATAACTTCTGATATTAATGCTCACAATTTAGTGACATTAATTAATATAAGTGGATACCCACATACATATTTAATAAGAACAGTTATTTTTAAGTGAAAGAATAAGAAACATCAAATTCATATTTATATATGAAAAGCAAATAGATGGAGGAGATAGGGAGCATTTAAGTAGATATCAATTTCCTGAGTTGCAATGTTTTAGGAGTGTTCTTGTTATTGTACTTTATATGTTATGTAGCAGCCAAACTACACATGTTCTTTATTAGTAGGAATTTAAATTACTCATCTTTTCATTAACAATTAGGGTCCACTTTTGATTTCAAATAAGCATCTCCAACTCTTCAAATCCAAAAACCAAACCCTTGACCCTTCACTAACTCACCCCCAATAACTATAAAGTCTGTCACTGGTCCTGTCTTTTTGTCAGTTGTATCACTCTCCCTCCAGTTACTCACTTCAAGATCCTAGAAACTGTCTTTTACTTTTCTCTCAGTCTCTCCTACAATCCATCGATTAATCTTAATCCTACTGGTATGCAATATTTCAAATAAAATTTCTCAATATCTCTTCTACTCCTCTAATCTTATAAGATTAATGGGCAATTCATTCCAGCCTGGTCCACTATATCAGCCTCCAAAATATCCATGGTGACCTACTCTTCACCCATTCTATGTAGATGAAAGAAGTATTATTATAAAAACTCCTAATAAAAACCTCACACACATTATTAGATCATTCCTCTGCCATCCTTATGACTTTCCATTATCCAAACTTTGGCTTTAGAATAGAATCTAAACCCTTTTGGATTTGACACCCACCTTTTCTACCCTCATTTAAAAATTTTCCCTTTGACATTTTTTGTCTAGCTTATAAATGTGGAAAAAATGGAAATACCATGAAGATTAATCATTGGAGTTTCTAAAAAATGCATTGAGTTTTTAATTAACTATTTTATATATGAAGAAAAGTTCATCTAATGAGTAATGGAACAATAGATAACAAATTTAGGTCAAACAACTTTGAAATATTATAGCATAAAGTATCATGAATAAGTGTCCTAACACTGGCTTATTCAATAAAGGTTAAGATTTTAGGCCATTCAGTGCCTCTCCTCTGTATAGCTATACTGCTTTAAACAATTTTAAGACCTCTTCTTGTTCAGACATACCTAAATCAGTGAGCAAATAAACAGACCTTCAGACAAATAGGCTTAAATAGCAGTGGCCTAGGAGATTTTTCAGGATACTTTTTTTTTGCATATTCTAAAGCAATCTGGATATGAAACTATTCTGAAGATAAAATAGAAAATTAATAATTTCTCAGATTAGTAATCTCTTAGTTATTGTGGATTGATCATGTCTGCAATCTCTCAAACAAATGTTTGGTGAAAGTAAAATAAAGAAGCAAATGAAATGAGTTCAGGGCTATGGGAGGATCAAAGCCCTCTCATGAAATTCTAATCTCTTACGGCTAAGACCAAGACTTTCTCTGGGTGGCCCATATTTATTTAGTCATCAGAAGGAAGAGGATAACTCAAGAAGAGCAGAACCACTCAAGGACTTCTCCAAGTAAGAAAAGTTAACCTACCCAGGAGTGAGATTTCAGAGGCTGCAGTCTTTATCTAGTTGAGGTTGTATCCACCTGGATCCACCTGCCCTTCATTGCGATCATATCCTTTGAGTCTTTCTGGCTTCACCCACCATTGCATGCCTCACTAGGGATTACTGACTCACAGAGGTAGACATAACTATAAATCGGCTGCCCACTTCTAGACAACAGCCTGGGTGTTAGATTCACAAGCAAAAATAAAAAGCCCATTGGTTAATTTCAGTTCTGCTCAAGGCAACTTTGTAGTGATCTCCATAAAATAACCATAATGAACAAGACATGGGAAAACATCTCTCTGGAAACATATGTTATTAATGTTTCTGTATTCTGAGGATTTTAAATGATATGATACACCTGGGTTGCTCTTTGAGAAATTGGTGAGTGTAATTGTTGAATAGTCTAAATTGGTACATTTCTTGCAACTACAAAGAAGTCTTAACTTTTCTTCCAAAATAAAATCATGTAGAGAAAGTAAATAGGATTTCATATGGATATTTTATTAAAACAATTGTTTAAATGATTGAAAAAATGAATTCTTGTAGCTTAAAGAGAAAAGTATACGTTTTACCAATATTAATTTTACTTGTTTTGTTGTAAGTCATCAAGAGCTGATAGCTAGCATTATGTCCAATTATTAATGTGGAGAGTTCTTGGTTAATGTGTTTATTGAACAGAATCTCAAAGATGCTGAATAAAAACAAAGAAAGTGACTACAATATACTTTTAGTCTTCTGACTTACACGTCTCTATTTTTTCTTCTATACGGTGGGATTAAGTATATTTTATTATAAAAGTTTCCACTTTTAAGAAAAGTCAACATGTAGGAAGTATGAGAGTTCCATATACAAAATCCATTTAGACCAGAAAAAAAGTCTAGCATTAATTCAACTGCAGGGCCACGGGATATGAGCTACAGCAGGATCGAGGGATGCTAGACTTGGAAAGTCAGAGGAACATATTATATTGACAATATTCTCAGAAGTGTTGTACAAGATACTAAGAGAGCAGTGACTGATACTGATTTAAGATATGTTTACTTTGTATGGGGCCCGCCCCTGGGGGCATGCTGAGATTGAGACTGAGTGTGGTGGTGCACGCCCATAATCCCAGCACTTGGAAGGCTGGAAACAGGAGAAACACTATAAGTCCGATCTGTGTAGTGAGACTTTGTACACCACCTGTAGACCCTTCCCTAATTTTTTAAAAAAAGACACATTTATTTCACCTCCCAAACTAAAAGAGAAATAAATCGTTATATTTTGTTGAAGACAGAGAGATACTACAATATGTAAAAACCAAACTTACAGTACACAAATTATAATTAGATTAATATTAGACTAATAATAAAAGTATAACATCTATCATAACTAGTTAGACTATTTAAGCAAAACATTTGCCTGGTTTTATTATGTTAGGACTCAGATACCAGATGTCAGAAAAGAAAGGCAAAAATGTGACATTGGGAAGAACCATGGATATCCTTGGCTTCTAAACCCCAAATTGCATCTTGAAAAATAGAAAATATTAGATAAATTGAAGAAATAGGGACAAAGTTGTCCAAAGTAGCAAAAAGAAATGGGTGCAGTACACTTGCTCATGACAGTTTATACCTTGTAATCCCTCTTGGAATTGTATACAAATTATGCCTCCTGATCTTATTAAAATTTATAACAAGCAGCCTCCAATCAAGGATGCTAAGCATAGTTGTGCATGGTTCTGGGGGTTGCATATTTGGCCAAACCGCAGCAATAAAAAGTGCCTACATAACACATCACCACTTCATTATCCTATGGTACCAAATTTTGTTTTGCTTTGAGAGCAGAAAAAAATAGTGAATGCTCTGCTTTAAGAGGAGGAAAGAACACTGTCCTGTACAATCGAAGAAAGAATGTTGGAAGAGTGAATGCTGGCAGGATTCCTTTAACTCCTAGAGATATGGTGTAATCTGAAGAGGTGATTATTAGATATCTGCATTGCTGACTAAATGGATATGAAATACAGCACTCAGGGCCCACCTGAGAAGATGAGTAGCCAAGCAGTCAGTTTTCTGTGTGATCTCTCCACCTTATTTCATAATTCCTATAGTGATCTAGGGGTTCTACTTAATATTTTAGTTGAAAGAAAACTGTTTCTCTTTTCCGCTTTTTGTTACATGCTTTCTGATTATCCATTTCTTTCCTTTTCTGTTTGTGCCTATGTTTTAAATTAGCCCTCAATTTAAACTTCCTTGATAATGTCTCCATCTTTTAACATTAGTGTTGCTAAACATCGCTCTGACGGATGTGTACTTCATGCCAGGACCACCAGTATAGTCTTCAGTTGTCTTTAGTGCATGAATTTTTATTTCCCTTCAGAATGTCACATCTGTCTTATAAGTCTTTACTGTTACATCTTCTACATCTGTCTTATAAGTCTTTACTGTTACATCTTCTACACAGTATCTAATGCAATACAAGGAAATCTGCCTATTATATGCAAAATACTATTGTTGCTTAATGCTATTGTTGTTTTTTTCTCCCCATGTTCATGGCACCTGGAAAAGTATTGGCCACACATAAATGATATATATGTAGAAGGCTTAGTTTAGTGCCATACATCATTGTCAAAAGAATATTATGGTATTTAAAAGGAATATTCTTCTATTGGGAAGATGTGCTTTATTCATTTTATGTTATTGATGAACAAATAAAAAAATATATATATATATGTCCTTAAAAATGACAAATGTTTTACTTGTGTTTCATAATTATGATGAGTATTATAATTTTTTAAAGGTCCCCCTGGACCTCAAGGAGAAAAAGGAGACAGAGGTCCCCCTGGAGCTGTCGGTATTCCAGGTTTTCCAGGCCAGAAAGGTATGGTCCTAGTAATAGCTTACTTATACCCTAAATATGGAGAGAGGTAGTCTGCATCCATGTATGTGTGCAGGAGAGAAGAGCTGTGTTTATCCTGTGGTTCATGTGTGTGCGCAGGTGTGTAGTTATGCATGAATTGTGGGGAGAGATAGTAAATGTTCTAGAACACTAATAATATAGTGCACTGAATGTGAAGCATTAATTCTCTTTAACTTTGAAGAACATTACATTATTTTAGCTGAATTCTCTCCATGGAGTTGCTCATGAGTGGAAGGAGTGTCCTTTTTTATCACAAATTACAAACAACATATAAATGCTCTATGTGTGAGCAACATGTGAGGGAGAACATGCAAAACTATGTTCACATTGAAAACATATGCAAGATCTGCTTCTAAGATGCAAAATATACTAGTTATGAGTCAAGGCACATAGGAGTATGTGTGTTAGATAATCTTTGATCAAACTATATTTGCCTAAATTTACATAATCTGCAAGTAAACATTGGCTAGAACATACATGACTTTTTCTTTGCTGTCAGCCACTCTGTATCTTACTTAAAACAAACTTGTTTCAAATCATTGTCTTCTATGTTGTAATCTTGAAAGCAGTGTCTTCAAAGACAAGAATAGAACCCACAGCAAAGAAGGGAGAGCATGAGCGTTCTTTGCTTTAAAAAATGAAAAAGACAACAAGAGCATGACTTCCATGCTACATTTGTCTAAAAATCAAATCTCCTACATGCTATTTTGAAAGTAGGGACTATATTACACAGTCTAATTATAATAAAAACTTTTTGTTCTGTGAAAAGGTTATCTCAATGCCTAATATTTCATCTTATTTTTCTGTCTTTTGATTACATGAAACTTTCTTTCTAATCAATGTGTTGACTAGTTCAGGTAATATCAGGAAAATAGTTTTTAGAAATTAAAAACATGTATTTGACTGCTGCCTCAACTTCACATCATTATTTTTCAGAAGCAGCATGTAAGATATATATTTTTAAAAGATTGTAATCATTTTTGAAGATTATCAGAGCTAGATAGAAGATAGATAGATGCATGTGCTGGAAGGTTGGTATCAGTGTGCCATTGAAAATGACATCAAGGAAGAATTTTTGAAAGGTCCTTCTTGACTAGAGCTCAGTGGATGCTAACACTGATGCATTAATGTCACAAGTAGGCGAAGTAACCAGTATTACAGAAGCTGCCAGAGCTACTATTGTCAAGACTCTGTCAGCTTTACTATTACACATTTCAATTGTCAAAGCTATAACTCAACCAGGAAAGTTCATTGTGGGATACAACTTGCTGTACAAATCTTCATCTTCGGAACATATTTTGTAGCTCTAAGAGGATTTAAAAGCTTTTGCTAATTCCATAAAGAAATACCACCACAAAGATTCTTTGATTTTTTTTTAACAAGAGTGTAGTTTATTGCTATAGGTACTGCTTACTTACCAGAAGAGGCACTATCCAGTTCCGTCATGAAATGTTAATTATAGTTGACTGGGTGAAAAATTGACTCTTGGTTGAGGTTATAAAGTTTTCAGTGAATCTGATGCATGACAATAAAGTATTAAAGCCACCAAGATCTCTTATAAGAGCATCTTCCCTATTTAATTCCTATATTGTGTTTAGTTCTTGCCAAATTAGTTGATTGCCTCAAATTTGATACTGAAGTCAGTAAAGACTATACAAAGATTAGTCACAATATCAATTCAAATTTTTGTTTTTAATTGTTGTTTGAGACCTGTCTTGCTGCATAGTTCAGGTTGCCCTTGAACCATGTAGCCCACATTGGCCTTGAGAACTCACAGCAATCATCTTTCCTCAGCCTAAGAAATCTACCTTCTGATGTTAAGGAAGTTCATTAAGTCTCCAGTTTTACATTCATTTGATTCCACCAAAGTCAGTTTGTCAAATAATTATACTTATCAATATATGTACATCTCAGAAAGTTAAGTTGCTATCCCCTTTTACTCATCAACCCTCAAAAATTGAATATATATATATATATTCAATTATATAACATTTTATTTTTCCAGCCTGGAGTTCTGTAATACACTATACACTATGGAGAAGAGAGTGTGAGTCTCTTCTTCTGCAAAGCTTATAGTGTGACTAGCAACTTTATCAAGGACATTAACATCATGGTCAAGGATCACTCATCTCAGATTCTTTAAGTGGAGAGTTTGTTTGGTTATTTTCCCAGAGCAGTAATGCTTCCAAGAAGGAACTCCTACCAAGTTTATAAATCATCCCTTTGTTGTTGTTATAGGGCACCTAACAAAATGCTTATGCTCTGTGAGATAAATACCAATGAAAACCCAACTTTTAGATTATAAGATCCTTAGGAAAAAAAAAAAAGACTCCCTTAGGTTTCAAAATTTTCTACATCAACTAATGCTATATTCTTTTTCTAAGAAGCCTGAATTTTCCACTATAATTATGCCTCTGCAGGAGAAAATAAAGTCCATTTTGACTGCAAACAGTAACAAACAGAAGCTGTATTTTATTGGCCTGTATGGTCACGTGTTCCTTTCCCTTCACTCCCACCCTTCTGCACTCTGACCTGGGAATTCCTCTCTATCAGTTTCAATAGGGACATGATCCCTAAATATGCCAAGTAAGGCACATTGCTGCTTGCAGGCTATTTATCTGTGCCTGAGAATTGAAAATGGATTTCTTCTGGAGGTAAAAATAGTGCCCACCATTCAAAATAGTAGCAATGAATAAAAAATGTCACTAATTATTGTACATGTCATTAAATAAAACTAACTATCTTCACAAAAAGCATGATGAAGATGATTGCTTTACAGAAAAAAAGGAAGAGGAGGAATAGAAGGAAGGCTGATGCAATGTTAGTTGTAGGCTGAGCTCTTTTCTCAGTGCTTCACATTGGTTACTTCATCTCACGTTGGTTACTTTATTTAATCAGCACATCAACTTGATGATATAGCAACAAATAATATACCATTTTACAGACATGTGAGGAGCTGGTAAGGGCCAGAGTCAGTGTGTGGACCCAGAGGTCTCAACCAACTTGCAAGACCCCAAGAGAAACCCTGAATAGAGAGCAGCTAGCATTTGTGCATAATTACAAGACCAACACGATGCAAGTGACTGGCTCCTTTGAGCCCTCTGTTTCTGCCTCTGTGGAGTGACAGATTTAGACTAGTTGATTTCCAAAGTCTTCTAGAACACTAATACTCATAGCTGAGCAGTACCTGTCATTGTACTTCTTTTGCCCGAGAAAGAAGCAGGTGTCAAACCCTTCAAGCTTGCTGCAGTCTACTGTAGGAAATGAGCTAATTTCTATAGGAAAGGCTCAGAAAAATCTAGTTTCTTGGAATAAAATTAAAGTTGTGATTATATTTAATGGCCACATTTCAAACATCATTAAACAAGTCATGTAATTCCACGGGCCAAATAGAATCTGCTAAAACTTCTGTCATTAATAGTTTAATGATTGATTGATATCTGTGAAAGTGTCCCATTTTCTTCTTTGGTGGATTTCCTTGTTCACCTGTTGAAAAAGTACCATAATTCATACAGAATTCAGAAACAGCTGCGTTCTGAGAGTCACTGTAAAGCAGTTAATGAGCCGTCCTCCAAATAGGGCTTACTGTTCTCTTTCTCTAAGATGAATCCTAAGGCATACTTCGTTTTATTCCCATTTTTCAATGTTATACTTTGCAAAATTACCACCTTTGCTAATCTGTTACTCTTACCACCATCTGCCTCTTCCAACTGCCTCTACTCTGGAAGCAACAGGTGGAGAAGGATGTTTTGAATCTAGGAATGGAGAGAGTGGTGCAATGTGTGTGCTTCATAGATATTCACTGAATCAATTGAGGAAATAGTAGAAATAGGAGCTACATGTAAATGGTACCTCTGAAGAGTTAGAGAATATTTTTTTTTCAAAAGGAGACAACTCAGTGCCAATGTTTTTACTTGTAAATTTAACTGACAGATTTCACTAACCAAAACTGCAGAATCTGACTGCACAACGAAGATAGGAGTATTGATTGATCAGTTTGTTCTGAGAACAGATGTTAGGACTTTTTATGCTATACTAAAAACTCCAGTCAATATATGCTACAAGGCATATGATAAATATAGAGGTAGTTCTTTAGAGTATGTATAAAAACCAGTAATATTGACTATTTTGGTTAAAAATGCCCTGGTATTATTAATATTTATAGACATAATTTGACATTTTACTTATCATCTCTTTAGATATATGATTAATTTCTGTTAGAATCAAAGTTTTAGACTGGGTGGAATGTTTTTAAGCATTTAATACATTTCTTAAATTGAAAATTTATTAGAGGGCAGGTAGCATGATTTTAGGTATCAATGTGAATGAGCCTGAATAAAAGTGGTTTGGTTTTCGTTGGTGATCTGGAGGATCGCTCTCAGGGCCTCTTCTGTGATGTGCAAATAGTATACCAAAGAGCTCCCTTGCAGCCCAAGGAAAAAATTTTTAAATAAACTCAATATGCATAAATTCTACCTCTTGCATCTTGTAAACTAAATGCAATATTCTAAAAGGTCAACATAGGCCAAAAGAAGTCTAATCAATTTCTTATAAAGTAGCTTACCAAAGCATCCAGCTCAACATCGGGTTACTGAGGTCTCTATGAACCGATAATGACACTTACGACAAAATAAGACATTTCAACCATTCCTTTAGTTTATACCAAATCACTGAACTCTGGAATAAAATAATTCCATCCAGTAGGAATATAACATTTGCTTTTGCATACAGTTTTCCTTCTTACCATAGATAAAATAATGTCAATTTTCAGTTTTTATTTAAATATTTAAAACTCTGGACTTGTCTGTGCACCTATGACATACCCACAAAGATTTGTTTTGTGTGTGATTATACTTGCATTGTTTGGGAACACAATAAATTCATGAAAGATGATGTAGTTTATCAGTTTTTAAATAGACACTCAATGTTTTTCATTGTTTAAATTGGGGGATTTTATAATGCAAATCTTAAAAAATTTAATCTTCAGTGCCTTATTATTGTAGTTATAGAAAAATCTTTATTTAAAGATCCCTAATTGATTCTATAAGTCAGTTAAAGCTTCAACATTTAGTTTGTATCCTGTTCATATTTCTAGTAAAAATATGTCATTGAATATGTACAATATATTAGCGTTCAAACTTACTACTTGTACTATCTTTCAATAGCACATATAATGTCTTAGGACGATTTTTGTCTTCTGCATGGAGATTTACTTATTTCATATTCATTCATGGTACTCTCACATCTATTTGAAAAATGAATTGTTGCTCTTTTTCTTTCTTCTTCATTAATCATGTAGGTCCTCAAGGTCTTAAAGGTGATCGGGGAGCCGCTGGCTTTCCTGGGAGTAGAGGCTTACCAGGATCACCCGGAAATATGGGCAGGCCAGGTATTATAATTCTATGTATTTTCTTGTAGAATATGAAAATAAAATCTATATTATACATAGTTGTTTTTAAATTCTTCTATAACAAAATATTTCATCATAATCTGAATAGTAGTACTTATGACCAGTTTATTTTGTTGCCTAAAATGTTTTAAGCCTGATTTCTCTTCACCTGAAGAAAGCTTTCGTGTCCCAAAGGACAATAGTTTAAAAACGCATACAGAGTTTATAGATTTAAGACAATTATAAGTCATCAAGAAGGAAACAAAGCTTTATAAGTAGGGAGAGTGACAGGTTGGAGGGAGGATAAGAGATTAGGAATAAAAGAGAAATCAAAGTATACCATGTGCAAGTACAAATTCCCTATGATGACCATGATGATCATGCCTATATAAAATGTACCAATAAACAATTTAAAGAAACAAAAGTGACAAAACAAAATTATATTTATATTAGAAAAAATGAATTGAAGGGAATGACAAAGGAAAATAAGCAGAGTTCACGCCATTAAGCTTTCTGTAAAACCCTGTTAAATTAGTATGGCAAAGCACAGAAAACCCTAAAATTCTATTTTCTACAAAATAAACTCTCCAGAAGTTTTTACAGTGCTTCAAAATTGACATTTTTCAGTACTTCAATATTTACATCCATAATGGTAGATTATAACAATAGCCCAAGTTTGGATTATGTACTTTACACAGGAGTTTAGGAGAAAGTAGGCTCATGTTTTTCTAATCTCATAGTAAATTATTACCAAGAAAAAAAGATTTGTTTCAATAGATTTTATTTTAAGTGAATTTTATTTTTATAGAAAAATTGCACAGGCTATATAGAACTTCTACATACCACTCCTCCATATATAGTTTCTTCTACTGTTTAACATCTTGCACATAGTATGGCACATGTGTAGCAATTAATAAACTAATACTAATACATTATTATTAATGAAAGTCTATAGTTTTCATTAGGGGTCATTTTACCATTGTGCACTGGCTGGGTTTATAATGTCATGTATCCCTCATTACAGTGTTATACAGAATAGCTTCACTGTCCTATAACTTGCCCATATTCCACCTATTTTTACTACTTCCCTGCAAACTTCTGAGAACTATTGATCTTTTTGCTAGTTCCATAGCTTTGCCTTTTTCTGAATGCCATAGTTGTAATTACAGTGTGATCTTCTCATACAAAGTTATTTTCCTTAGCAATAAATATGTAATGTTTCTATATTTTATGGTCTGTTTATTTCTCTTTATTATTCAATGATATTCTTTTTTATGACTTGAACGCAATCTGTTTGGCTATTTACCTACTGAAGAACATCTTGGCTGCTTCCATATTTTGGAAATTATTCATAGAGTTTACCAAAGAGAGTTATTGCTAGATCACATGGTAAACATAGGTTTAGCTTTGTAAGAAAGTGCTGCACTGTCTTCCAAAGTGAAAACTGTTTTGTATTCCTACCAGCCACGAATGAGGATTCCTGTTGCTCCACATGCTCACTGGCATTTGATGTTATCAGTGATTTGGAGTTTAGCAATTCTAATAAATGTGTTGGGGTATCACTGAATCAGTGTATATGAACTGTGTCTATGCCAATTAGGTTGGAGAAAAATCAGCTAGCCTCAAGTAAGCAACCTGTAATTAGTCTCCACGAGAGACTTGATTACCTGAAATGAGTGCTGTATTTATGTACCAACCACCGCTAAGCCATCTAGCCTTAATCAGGTCCTTTTGGCAATATGGAAAGAAGTGATTGTTGTTTAATTTGCTTGAAATTATTCATATCACTCGAGGATTGCTGAATTTCCTTTAGGGCAATTTGAGTTCAATAGACAAATATACTTAAAACCTTAAATTTGACACAATAGCAAAGCTACTTACCAATTGCTAGATAATTTAACATGATTCTGTGAAGAAAGGATAAAATTTTCTTTGTACTCTAAGTTTAAAGTAAAAAACATGGTATATTAGTCTATGATCTGCAAAATAATAGTTATTTAGCATATCTGGCAAATCCTGAACCTTTGTATTTTCCTAATTGCATTGTGCTATAAAATGAGATTAAATCATAAGTGAGTTAACACTCTACTTTTCTACTTTCAGAAGTCTAAGAGATTGCTGTAGAGCTAGACTTCCAAGAATCACTTGTGGTCTCTCTCAAATAGTTAAACTAAGCTGAGCATTTTGTCATGTTCTCAAAACATCAGTTGCAATTTGTTTTAACTTTCCTTTTCTACATACATTTTTAAATTTCTTAGACTTTTATTAATGAATAATTTGAAAATTTATTACTGTACTTCATAAAAAGACACCACTTGAAAAATAAGCAACATGGTGGAGACCTTGTGGTACTTAATGATTTTTGACAATGTAATGTAATAGCACCTAAATTAATAGTAATGATGCCTAAAATAATGAACACCTAAAAATAGTGCTTAATTTAGTACCTGAAGCAACACCTAATATAGTACCTAAAATTACAATTAAAATTTAATGTGTGTTTAATGATATAAAATATAATCATATCATGAAAAATAATTTGAAAATTATAAATCCTCATTGTAATACTCTGATGAGTAGTTGGCATATTATCAAATCTTCAAAGTAAAATTTCAATTGGGAACACTTTTTACTTCTTAAAATATTTATTTGTTTATTTTTTGTATTTTAGGGAAGGGTCTACAGGGTGTTCAGGGTCTCACTACTAGATCAGACTCGTAGTGATCCACCTGTTTACAGCCTCCCAAGAGCTGGGATTATAGGTGCGTGCCACCATGCCCAGTCTCAATTGCTATCTCAGCATTCCCTGGGGACAGGGCTGGCATGGCAGGCCCAGGGATTAAACCCCTGGCCCCTGTGCCTGCTTGCAGGTGCTTTAATCTGCTGAGCTATTTGGCCAGCCCTTGTTTGTTTGTTTGTTTGTTTGTTTGGCACAGGATCTTGCCATGTAGCTCAGATTCATAGTCATCCTCCTGTCTCAGCCTTCTCAGCTCCAGGATTACAGGCATTCACCACTACTGGTTTCAGGGCTGACACGGCAGCCTGGGGATCAGGGACTGTTAGGGATTGTGGTACCAGGGATTGATTCCAAGGTCCTTGTCTTGCCAAGCAGGCCCTTAGACCACCAATCTGTCTCTGAGGCCCCAATTTGTACTTTTTAATCTTCAAGTCTAATGTACTTTCTACTCTTGTATTATATTTTCTAAACATAATAAATCAGGTCAGAAATCTTCTATACATAAGAACAAACATTCGGGGCTGGTAAGATGGCTCAGTGGTCTAGGGCACCTACTTAGAACAAGCTTAGCAAAGCACAGGGACCGCGGTTCAATCCCCCAGCACCACATGCCAGCCCGCCCCGCCCCTGGTGGGCTGAGCTGGCCACACGCGCACACACACACACACACACACACACACACACACACACATAAATAAATAAAATTTTTAAAAAAGAACAAACATTCAACAAAAGATCAGAGGAAGCTATTAAACTTTTTAGAACAAAAAACTAATTAGTATTGAAACTTTAAGATAAAATTAAAAGTAACATGAAACAAAATATTATCTGTAAAAATTTTTTTAAAAATATGATCCTTGTTGAAAAAGTCCTGTTTTCATTCAATCAGAGTAAAAATCACAGACATCATATTTTAGTTAAACAAAAGTGTGAAAAAGTAGAAATACTAAGAGGGTCACCATCATTTATGAGCTTGTGCTCTGTGAATACAAGTGCTAATTTTCAAGGCCATTCTGCAATGGGAAGAATTTTATTTTGATTTTGTAGTGAAATAAACTTCATTTTGACCAGGGTCAATGACAATCTTTAACTGCATACCTAGAGCAAAATAGTACAGGAAAATCAAGACAAATTTTTTAAATCACAAGAGTTATTCCAAAGTCTGTGGTTTTCAAGCAATAAAGAAAGGATAAAAATTCTTGACTTTGTGTGCAGTGGATAAAAAGTATTAACTGATGTTTTGACTTCTATAGCAACAGCACTAGAATCAGTTCTACATTTACGCTAAGAAAGCATTTGTTTGCACCTTTTTATTGAAGGGAGGTGGGAAGTTTGCTAGGGAATGAAGCACGGCCCTTTATGTAAGAGGCGAGCATCCTAACACTGAGCTATAGCCCTACAAGCCCTGGATATGCCCTTTAAAAAATGAAACTGGAAGAAGTGGCAAACCATTAGTGACGACCGAGGTCTCCTATTCTGACTGCCGTACAACATGGCAATAATTATACCCCATCCTCCACGGAAATGGTGGAGATTCATAAGGCAAAACCGGCCAGCTCAGAGGTTTGGATGCCCATGAACTTTTATATTTCCCACTCAAATTCAGGTGGTTAGAAACTCAGAACTCCTAGAAATTCATTCACACCTCAGTCTTTGGGGTGTTCTGCCATGAAGGGATGGAAAGTAATACAGATACATTATAATGAAAAAAAGAACAAAGCTTAGGATGAAATGGGGGTTTCTGGATTTTCTGGGGAGAGGGGTGGAAGGAAGGCAGCCAAAGAGAAGAAAATGAAGTTAAATGAACTAAAAGCAAACTTATACTTCAGCTTTGTGTAATTTCCTGCTTTATGAAAATGGAACAATTTAATACCTTTATAAGTAAGTTGAGATAGTATATCAAGTTCATAATAGGCTTTTTAAAGTGATATTATTAGGGGGCCTGGCCCTAGCTCAGTCCTTTAAGTGGCTGCTTCCACAAAGCTGTCAGCCTCAGGTTGCTGGAGTTCGAACCTCACAACTCTCCCGC
>NW_004524627.1:2714077-2715843 GCF_000260255.1 Octodon degus | reverse complement strand
CCCGCTGCTGCCCTTAAGGGTGAACCTGTTGTGCCCCTGTGGCGAGATGTTCTGCTCCTGGAATAGCTGGTTCGATCTATCCTCTACACTCTCCCCTGCAGGGATTGCAGCTGCAGGATTACACCTCAGGTGTGTATGTCAGGCCTGAGCTGTGCCTGGAGGGGCAAGGTGAAGTAGGAGGAAGAGGAAGCTCTCCGCACACACTCACAGGACCTGGGCTAGGACTGGGTCTAGGGGCTCCGGGATGAGGCAAAAATTCCTACTCGGTGGGCGGGGTGGGAGAGGCACTGCGGAGTGGTGGGGGGCGGCCCAATGGGCTGGGAGAGGGTCCAGCCCAGTCTGCGCCTTGGCTGGGACTGGTCCCGCAGGCGCAGGGTAGCAGGAAGCTCTCCGCACACTCACCAGACCTGGGCTAGGAGTCTGTTGTTTTACTTGTGAACACTCAAAAACAAAAGTGGAAAAAATTATTCAATTGTTTACACTAACTCAGATTAAATAACTGCAAAAAAAAAAAAAAAAAGAAAGAAAGAAATTCATTGTCTCGCATATCTGAAGATGGAAAGTCCAAGATCAAGATGCCAACAGGACGATTTCTCTGAGGCCTCTGTCTTTGGCTTACAGCTAGTTGCCTTTCCATCGGGACCTGTGCCAAACTCCTAGTGCACTCTTTGTCTAAGGACACAGTCAGACCCACTGAATTAGGGCTTTGTGCTTATAATCTTTAACCTTGATTATCTTGGTAATTTTATTCTAATCACAGGCACATCAGAGGTCAGGATTTCAATAATGAATTTATAAAAGGGACAATTTAGTAAATAAATCATCAAGAGTCAATCCCGTGTCTGGGTAGCTTCAGGTAAATTGTCACAGCCTGGGCTAAATATTTTACAGTGAATTCAGTTTTCTTTGCCTGTGATTCTGTTGGTTTATTTTGAATGAAAGCTTAAATGATACCACAAACAAATTTAAGAAATACTGATGTCTTTTTGACCGTGAGAATGATTTCACCTTATTTATTGCTAATAGTGCTTTTTTTACACTTCAGTGACAGTCTTTCACAATTTGTGTTTCATGAAATAATAAAAATTACCAGGATAGTGCTATTTAAGTAGATAATAACCAAAGTTAATGAAATTATCTCTGAATGACTTTGCTATCAGTTACACTTTTCTTCATATATATTTGTATGGATAGTTATAGGAAATAGCCAAATTTTATTTAATAAAGAAATATAGGCCGGGGAGATGGCTCAGTGGAATAAGCACTTCCCTGGAAAGCACAAGGGCCTGAGTTCAATCCCCGGTTCTGCCAAAAAAAAAAAAAAAAGTAATATAATGTGTTTGCTCACACAATTAAAAATTCTAAAATAATGTCTTCAGGCTTAGTAGCATCCAGAAGTTCAGACTACATCAGTTGGTCTTGGTCTCTCCCCCTTCCTCTCACCCTCTTCTTCCCTGCTCTGTCCTCTCTCTTTCCATCCTCCCAAATACCTGAGGTTATAAACCTATGTAACAGTGCTCAGCTTTCTTGCTTACCCTTTATATATGCCACACTGACTGTCAAGTAGGTTCT
Source organism: Octodon degus (assembly GCF_000260255.1). NCBI lineage: Eukaryota > Metazoa > Chordata > Mammalia > Rodentia > Octodontidae > Octodon > Octodon degus. Next base: position 2,714,271 of record NW_004524627.1, on the reverse strand, counting down.
TGCTATATTGATTTAGCTTTCTATCTAGCTATGTCTAGAAAAAGTGCCACTTTCTTTTCACCAAAACAAATATTGTGGGTTTTCCTTTGATGCCAAGCTTTCTTTTCTTCTTCTTCTTCTTCTTCTTCTTCTTCTTCTTCTTCTTCTTCTTCTTCTTCTTCTTCTTCTTCTTCTTCTTCTTCTTCTTCTTCTTC
>NW_004524627.1:2706117-2713977 GCF_000260255.1 Octodon degus | reverse complement strand
GTTCCACAAAATAAAAATAAAAATAAAAATAAAGTGATATTATTAATACCAATATTATTATTTTAGTGTCACTTACAGTATGTTGATATTTCATGTTACCTTTGATGTTCTATTTACATGTAAAGCAAGCATTTGGAGGTCTAAGGATGTAGTTCAGTTGCAGAGTAGAAAGAAGGGAAGAAAGAAAGAAAGATTCATTTTGACTTGTCCTGATTAAACTAATTTTTCATACTTTTTCCATTTTAGGAAATCCTGGACAAAAAGGCCAAAAGGGAGAAAAAGGAAGTGGAACCTCATTCCGTAAGTTAATAAATTCTTGTTTCCTGCATGCAATTTTTCTATGGACATTTTTCAAATGAATAAGATTGTTACATTAATGGTCTAAGCTTGAAACACATGTTAGGAAATTTGTCAGTGATCCATAGAGGCTGTTGAAGCCAGGCTCAGTTTTCTACAAGTAAAACATGCTAATTGGAGTAAAACAAATAGATTAAATTGTACCACTCTTTCCATCTCATTACCCATTTGTATTCTGTTTCTGTGATGAGCACTATTTTGTAAAAATTCCACATAGAAAATTGTTCAATTTTCTAGTCAATTTGTATCCACTGAAGGAAAATCAAGCTTATGAATAGAAACAATTACATCCTTTTTACCTACTAACTGCACTAACTAAAACTTTACATGTAGGAATTTAGACAGCCTAAGACCCTGAAAATTTTTCTGCAGGCCAGTTTTTCTGTTTGGTTTTACTAAAACATGAACAACTGAATTTCTATATTCTATTTTGAAATTTTGTATTTTCAAACCAGCAAGAGAAGAGATTTTTACACCAGAAATCTTTGTCAGTGGAAAGCAGACCTCCTGGTACAATTTAGAAAATCTATACATTGAATCAAAAGCTAAATATTAGATTGGATGCCATCAATTTGTCATGTTACAAGTAATTAGTTGTGTGTTTAGGCAAAATCTATATCCATATAAGGAAAAAGTTATGAAAAGAGTGAGGAATAGGCCAGCCAGATAACTTAGTGGATTAAAGGGCCTGCTTAGGCAGAGCTCAGAGGCCGGGGTTAGATCTCTGACGTGTGGTGCCCACCTTGGTCACCAGGGTGCGCTGAGACGGTGATTCAGACTGGGCATGGTGGCACACGCCTGTAATTCCAGCTCTTGGGAGGCTGAAAACAGGAGAATCACTATGAATCCGATCTGTGTAGTGAGACCCTGTACTAAAAAAAAAAAAAAGAAGACTGAGGAATCTCCACTTGAACTCACAGAATCAAAAAGCTGTTCTATACTCTCAGTGGGAGGTTTATGTGATGTCACCTGTGATTATGGGACTAAAACAAACTGATCGTAATCTATTCATTGAGGCAACACCTTTGTGCAAATCCTTTGACGTACCCAAATCTTACAGGTTTTAGTTCTAATAATTGTTTTAAAAAGTAGAGCACCAGTATGTCTACCCTTTTGCAAAACTAAGTGTTTTAGCCTATTACTATGTATGGATAACACATTTGGACAACGTATCATATTCATTGTGAAATTCAGCCAAAATAATTTTTCTTTTATTTTGAGACAGGGCCTCATTAAGACACTAAGTTTTCCAAGTGGTGCTTGAACTTCGACCTCCCAAATACTGGAATTCCTGGCATGCATGCCGCCCTGCACCCAGCTAGCATCCAGTGTCATGATGGATTCAAAGCTGAACAATGTAGAGTACTGTATATCTTCCCAGAATATTTAGTGATATTTGGTGAGGATTATTGTTATTACATTAAGATAGCAGAAGTATTAACATAGGTTTTATATTCTTCGTGTCTACTTATTCTTCAAAACAGTTACTTTTACCTTCTGTATGCCTTTTATTTCCCTCATTCTCTTTTACTCAGTTTAATTTCAGTTGAGCTCTTTAAGTCTCTCTTCTCCAGCTTTATGTGTATCTTTATCTATGCCTTTATTATTTTCTAATCTTTTTTTCTTCATTTCTTTCCTGGGGCTTTCTCCGTGCTTTTGAACATTGACATTAGTTGCATTTAGCCAGTAAGGAACCTCTTTATGTTTTTTGTCTATAAACTGAGTAGCCAGTTTCCTGACATTAACAAATGCTTGGAACATTTTTAAAGCTGTGTTCAGAAATGGCAGTTACAGATTTTTCATAGCTCTTTTGGAAATTATGTATGTTCATTTTGGGAAAAGCAATGAGAGCTATTTACATATACAAATTTCTCCCTGTGTCTGGCTCACAGTGAGTGTATAGCACCACAGCGTTTCAAAGAAAAGAAAGAATCATATACATGCACATCTAATGTAATGTGTTCTATGATTTCTATGTCTAATATATGAGTTGTCTGTCCTTGTCATTACAGATGGCTCTATCACTTTTCTTTTAATTACTATATATTATTCTAATATACTTTTACATAATAATTACCAAGACTTGACCATTCAAGCCCCATGTTGTAAACACTTAATGATTTTTGTTTGCTTTGGTTTGGCTTCACATGTATATACGTAATCTTTGGAGATGATGTTTCACTTCAAATTTGATACAGTTTGAATCAATTGTTCAAAGATGATATGCATTTTGTAATCTGATGGATTTGTACAAATGGCTCCAGAAAGCTTTTTCCCATTTCCTGTCCAGGACAATGCCTTATTCTCTACATCTTTAATTCTGATATATGAAATATCATATTGAATCATCCTACTATACATTTTATATGTTTCAGGCATGACTTAAATGCAATAAAATAATCATTTATTTCCTCTTTTATACGTCTGTCAGGACCAGTACAACTACCTGATTTATTTTGGTCAGAACACTTTTAAGATCAGGTGGGTTGGGCAGGACTCCCTCTGGTGACATCTCATTAAAAGGCTCTTCATCTCTGGACAAGTCATCAGCACCACTGATTTCCAAGATCCCTTTGTGCCTCCACCAGTTGACCTTGGTTCCTGTGTTGTGCCCGGCTTCTACATGGCTTCTCTTCTGATCCTTGGTACTAGTGGGCCTCTTTTGCTTTTTTTGTAGTATTCTTTACTCTCCCACAGTCAACTCCGCTCCCAGGCTGCACACAGCCATGTACACGGGTAGAGCATAGCAGCTTTTTTTCAAGTACAGGGTCAGGTGTTCTTTACTGTCCCCCACTCAGTCGTGCAGAACCCAATGCAGTCTATTAAGTTCTAGGAGAAATCTCATGAGCTACTGGTTATATGTAGGTTTTTAATTTTGGAATATTATGGTCAATCAGCACAGGGATGACCTAGAAGAAAACCCATTCACTTTTATTCATTCATTTATTTAGTATATAGTTATTGTGTGTAATTTCTGGAGCTGGAATGGCTAGTAAAATACATGGTGTCCTTAACTTTCCAGAGCTAATTGATTCTGAGACACACAGACAAATAAACAAATAACTACAACATAAGACAGGTATCCTGAGGAAAGAACAGGACTGTATCTGTATTCAAAAGCTATAAAAATTTTAATTTTTTAGAATAGTCAAAATATATTTATTTTTATTTTCTTATTTGATCTTCCTGTCTTCTTCTGCAAATTAGAGCATACTTTTTTTCTGAGTTTTGAAGTGAAATACAGTTGAGATGGTTCAACACAATCTTGAATTTGAACCATATCCTGAATTTTAAGTTACTTATTCATTCTTTAAATTATTCATTTCACAAAAACCATTTTGATCGTGAAAAAAATAATACTGATAATTTTGCATTCCAATAATCTCCTCTATTTTATGTGTTAAGTACAAAGCATGGAGAAAAAGAAATGCCTCAGTAGAAGAGATATTTTATATTGGCAAAGAAAGGGAAGAAAGTGGGAAAGCAGGAAAGGTAAGAAAAAGCAGAGGGGGAAAAGAAGCACCAGGAAAAACGTAGGGTTATGTGTCACCTCCGTGCCTCACCGCTGCCTACCAGATCACATTGTCGCAACTGTCCTTTCCTCCGCGTCTCAGCACAAAGCTCCAAAATCTACATCATTGAAGTCTAATCTATTCTAAATAGCATGCCTGTGTGAGCACTGCCACTTGCATCCTTTGCCCTGCCAAATGTCAATACCTACCTCACAGGGTTGTTGTGAGGACCAAAGAAGATATTGTTTGGGGTGGGGATAATGCTCTGTAAAACCATAAAGTGCTTTAAACTCATAAATTATGGTTCACAATGGTCTCTCTGAGCTGAAATTTGTTTCCTCTCTGGTATCCCCCAGATATTTTAAATCTGTATTCAGAATGGGAGAGAAAGCAGAATGGAGATGCAAGGAACCAAATAAACGTCAGGGACAGAAAGAGAGATGCTAGAGAGGAAGACAAGATTTTATATGAGCTAGAGCAACACAAGTGTGACCAGATCACAAATCAGTGAGTTTGTCTCAGCCCAGCAGGAGAGCATTAGTTATAAATAAAAGAAGTAACTAAAAAGAGTGCACACCACAGGCTAGAGGCTGTCAATAGAGGTCAGAACAAAATGTCAGGCTAATAAAGCAAGAGTCCAGGCTATGAAGGGCAGAGCCTGAGCCCAGGGCATTTCTGTTGAGAAAGAAAGTTCCAAGAAGTATTGAAACAAATTCAGACTTGTCAGTAGTACTTGGTTGGGGCTATCCCTGCAAAAACTCCAAAACCTTCAGAAAGAAAAGAAAAAAATAAAATAAAATAAAAAGGAAGATTACTCATTTGTCAAAGTTGTCTTCAGCATTAGCAAAGCAGTGTCATTGAATATTTAATTAGTGCAAATATCTACAGTTGAATGGAGTTGACCCACGGTTTTATTTGGCATGACTTTGCTCCCACTCTATAGTGGATGTTGGGGAGAATGCAGGAATCCTCTCATGCCATAGACCTCCATTGACACCAGTTGTAGAATGGCCATGAGCCAAGAAGTCCTGGGAAGCATTTCTAGGGGACTCAGTTCACAAATCATCCAACATCCTAGACTATATATAGATTGTCTTATATGAAATACTCCTCTGACCTTTCCAAATTAGTGTAGAAAAGATTTGTCTTAACTTTAGACAAAAAATTATTGCTGAATACACCCAGATCAAATACACAAATTACACAACCTTCAAAAGCACATAAGAAAAGGAAGCCTGCATCAATGTATGGCTGACTGTATTCTCACCCTAACTGGGAAGGGCATCGCAATCAAGCAAAAGAATTCTTTACCACATAATTAACTGCTCTGTAAAACTCATTCCTAAACAATACCTAATTTCTAAATAATTATCTGTCTATATTATGTTAGTATTTTCAAATGTACTTTGTGCCTGCCCAATGAGGCTACCAATAGGTTGTGAATTCTGAGTATCTAACTTTGAATCTCAGTGTTATGAAAATCAATTTGTTTTTTGTTTGATTTCTGCTAAAGACTCAGCTCAATCTTAATTGAATTCTGTTCTTTTCTCAAAGCTTTTAGTTGTTCAAATTAAAGCCTTCTTCTCTGATCATTAACTAATTATGTCAGAAACATTTAGAGGACACTTGCTGTGCACCAGGTGCAATGGAAACCTTATCATGTCTAACACTCAGAAGAGCCACTGGGGTAAGTGCTATCAGTATCGCTACCTAATGGACTAGAAGACTTATTGAGCAAGGGAAGGAGCAGAATTGGAAGGATTCATCAATCTCAAAATCCCTGTGATTCTATTTAGCTCTCCATGCTAGTTTTATATATATTTCATATACATGCCAAAAATATTTAGAGTATAGGGTGTGGAGACAGAGGGAATAAGAGAGAGAACAAGTCTTTTCAATGAGTTTTTCTCTCAATATGTCCGCTTTTCTAGGAGCTTCATAATCTGAAGATGCTAAAGAGATAAAAAAAAATTCTTACAATAAGTCAAATTCCAAAACAGCTTACTTGATTTATTTATGTTTCTACCTTCACAACTATTTCAGGCATTGCCTTCAGTCTTGTCTCCAAAAATAATACTCAGAAAGAGTCTTCCTGGAATGCTCATAAAACTTCATTTATTACTAATGAGAGTTTCATATTGCACCTAGGGAAGAGTCATACTATTTTGTCTTTATTTCAGTAACTGCCTTGGTTTAACATTTGTCCCTAGCATTTGGCTGTGCTGTGATCTCTCTTCTCTATTTTATTTCTTTTTTAACTCTGCAATTAACTTTGTCGGTAATACTAGCTAACAGCAGGGCATAGACTAACTGAGCAATTATAGTTCTAGGTAAATTAAATCAATACTGCTCATTTTTGACAATTACAAGGTATCTAACTTCTCTGTGATTCCACAAATTTTTGATAAAACAATACAAATTCTATTTACATAACAGATGTGTTTATCAGTGGTGTGCATGTCTAATATGTCTTGCAAATGAAAACAAATTTAAATCAATGATGGATCAAGCAGTTAGCACTTGTCCTATTTATTCTCTATCCAAAATGACTCTTATAACCTACCTCTCACCAGAGTCGATTAGAAGGAAAACAATCTATACAGTTCCATGCAAATCCTTTGCGCCAGTAAACTTGAAATTCACCCAGTATGTGGAAGAATGCAGACGGGGACAGAGATCTAAGGCAATGCTTCCCAATAAGGACAAAGAGGCTTTTCTGTCCCTCTCCAGAGAGCTGGCTCCAGTCTTCATATTCTGCAGTAAGGAACTGAGATGCAAACTGACACATTATTTATTTTGTTCATATTACAGCACCTTCTGAGACTAAGCTCATGGTCTGTTGGGTAGCCGCTTCAACGTGTCATTTCTGGAAAGATCCCGTACTTATACTATGACTCTCAAAATCAAATTCCCTAGGACAACACCTTGCCTGCGCACAAAGTATGGATTCTTGATGTTTCCCAGGATGCTAGTTCTTTCCATTTCCTGTTTCTCCTAATTTCTTATATTCTGCTTGATTCATTTCAAAGTATAATACCTAAATTCTGTATATTTCAAGGACTACAAAAGGGATTCTAATGTAAATACTTTAGCAAAATGACCTTACTTCCTACTGTTTGCTGTAAGTTTGGATTTTCATTCCTACAAATGCTAAACCCTCTTAACTGAATACAAATATTTAGTTACTTCATACATATTTCCACAAAAATTTCACATAGCTTACAGCAAAATTCATTTTCCCTTTTATGTCAATTATTTGCTCTGTCATAAAATATTCTCCCCTAAACTCTCCTTTAACTTATTATCTATCCTGACACCTATTACATCTGAACACATGCACACAAAAATAGTTTTTGCAGCAAAAGAATGGATAATATATATTCATCCTAGAGAGTATATAGTTAATTAGTTAAATAAATGATTATTGACATATCATCTAAAGGCTTTTAATACAGGGGCCAGGGAGATGGCTCAGTAGAATAAGCACTTGCTTGGCAAGTGCAAGGACCTGAGTTCAATCCCCAGTTCCACAAAAAAAAAAAAAATTAAAGTAAAATAGAAGTTTTTAATAAATACTTCTGCAATGCTTTTATGTGTGGTATACAGAGCCCAAAGCCTTGATATGTTAGGGAGCACTCTACCACAGGCCTATATCCCAGCTTTTAAATAAGAATCTCAAGTAATCAGTTCAAATCACAGAAAAATAGGTGTAGTCCCTAAAATTCTCATCTGTAAACTACATAAGGAACTTGTATTTTCGAGTTTATATCCACAATAAACTGTGGTTTATTGTTGTTTTACTTGTTTTTTTTCTAATTACAGATCATATTTATTTTTTATTTCTGTTTTTTTAAAGTTTTATTGATAAACAGATAGCAATCAGACAGTTTCAAATCAAATCAGAAGTACAGTTTCAACAAATAATACACTGCATATATTCTTCTTAGTGGTTAATTGCTGTATAAGATGCAGACTTGTGATCCTATTTACA
>NW_004524627.1:2669117-2700542 GCF_000260255.1 Octodon degus | reverse complement strand
TTCTTCTTCTTCTTCTTCTTCTTCTTCTTCTTCTTCTTCTTCTTCTTCTTCTTCTTCTTCTTCTTCTTCTTCTTCTTCTTTCTTCTTCTTCTCTCGAGCTTTCTTCTTGATGAATAACTCTTTCTAAAGTGGGATCCGACTCACTGCACAACAGATGAGATAAGTATCAAGTAGCTGGTAAGACAAGATTGCCCCTGCAAAATCCCAGCAGGCAGGGTTCATATTAGTGGGCCAGTCTTACCATGTGGTTTGATAATATCTAGAATATTCTTGCCTATTACTTATTAGGTAGCAAGAATGCTAGTTTCATTCATACATAATGTGAAAGATTTATAACTAACTAATCATACCACATTCTCCTAGGTATGCGTTGTTGTAAAACCTGTTCTTATTCTACAAGAATACTGAAAAAAACCTCTAAGATTATCACATAGAGTTGATTGGATTTGACAAGGCAAACTTCATTTTCTCATGCCTTGGTTTGTGGACTCATACAGGAGATTTATAAAAACTCTGGGATTCTAAAGTGCTAAGTGATTTACCAAAAACTTCTTAAAAATATGTGACACTTTTACTGTCATTTTACATTCCTAAACATTAGATTAGAGATTCAAACATTTAAGAAATAATATTTATTATTATTTGTTTATTAATATTTATTATTTCTTAATAATAAAAAAGAGATAATGTCATAATAACACCCTCCATGTCAGGCCTTCAGCAAAGGACTTTGTAATCAATAATTCCATTACTCACTCCTCACACAAAAATATATCATTACATAACTTTCCTATGAGATTTACAATTGTTAAGAACTGTATAACATCACATACTTGTGTGTGTGTGGTGGGACTGCAATTTAAATCCTGGTTTATCTGATTTTAGATTTTTTAAAATGAGCACAGCGTTGTAGTGCATTTTAAGGTTATCTCCTCCCTTCAAAGCTTTTCACAATCTATTTACAAGCTAAATTAATCTTCACAATAGTTCTATAAGGTCAATAAAATAAAACATAACAAACGAAGGGCTTTAAAGGCAAATAGGCCAAACAAGATGTTCATGGTCAGAAAGCAGGATTTCTGTATCACTGGGACTAGAACTGGATCCCTGGTTCCAAGTCTAGAGAAGCGTGCTGTTTCAGGCACTGGACCTGCGCCTTCCCTCTGGAGCAGAGACTGACACTCTCTAGGCATAAAGCGCTCAGTACTTCACCCTAGCTAGGAGAACACATGTTTGGATCCAGTGTTCACTACCAGCATTTTTCTCTGTTCTCTTTCTATTATCACTCAAACAAAATATGCCAATTCATATTCTTTTCTTTTACCTGACAAGATGTTATTTTGATCACACTAAAATGATAAAGAGAAGTAATTATTTTCTAGATGAGGAGAACGTTTCTTTGTTGAACTTCTGAGGCTTCCATATTCTTCCCCATCCACTTTTGGGCACAGCTGTTGGGCGTGAATCATGACCGCGACTTCCATGTGCACGTAGAATGGAAACCACGTGCACTTGTTCTCTACCATTTGCGTTATGCCAGTGTGACTATAACTTGCAAAGACAGGTATGGTTTTGAGCATAAAGAAAACATAGCCCACTATGCCAAGGAGAAAGTACCGTGCCTTTCAGGTGCCTCCAGCCCCAATTCAAAGCACACACTCAGTTATTTTGGAAAGCTGGTTTCTCTTCATAAAGTCACACAATTCTGTACTGACTTGTCAGCACTGCCAAGAAGTGTGGAGACTAAGTTTCCTGGGATACATTAGGGACACTGTGCTCGGCAGACCCAGGTCTCAGATCTCCTGCAGCTTTTCTGAGATGGAGCTGCCAATGCAGTTTGTACTTTGACACAGCACTTCAAGTTTTCAGTTGTTTTTTTTTTTTTAAACATGGTGTCACATAGCAAAACTTAAAACTTGGAGATAGTTATTACATTTATTTTATAAATGAGCAAAAGAAAGCTCACAGAAGTGAGATAATTTATTAATGTCTCAAATGGCTTAGCAAAGACATTTTTATGAGGTTTGTGTGAGACCTACATTTTCAGAAACAAAATAGAATGATGACATGATTTATGCTATTTTATGACGGAAACTTTCCAAACAAGCCCTGTTTAATTCTTAGTAGATGACATATTTTTATTTTACAAGAGTTTAAATGAAAAGTAAAAGTTCAAATAAGTTACAATTAACTAAACTCAGTTCCACTTTATAAAGTTTTAAAAGTTGGCATTCTAAGTTACTCTAGAAATTAAGACACCTAGGAATACATCTCTAATAATTTGATTGCTTTAAAATTAACACCATCTCTTAGGGCTGGCTAGATAGCTCAGTAGACTAAAGCACCTGCTTAGGCAAAGGAGAGTGCCCAGGGTTCCATCCCCAGAGTGCCGTGCCAGCCCTGCCCCCAGGGCACTCTGAGTCAGTGACAGATACTTGGCGTGGTGGTGCACCTGTAGTCCTAGTGCTTGGGAGGCTGAAATGGGAGAATCACTATGAGTCCAATCAACATAGTGAGACCCTGTAGATCCTGTAGACCCTGCAGACCTTGTACTAAATGCATTTTTTTCTGTTTCTTAAATTTTTTTCTTTTCTATATATTATTTTATTGGGAAACAAATAGCAATGAGACAGTTTCAAAACTGATTAATAGGACAGTTTCAATAATAAATACATTGTAAATTGTTATCTTCTTAGGGGTTATCCATAGTACAAGATGCAGAAAGGATATCCGGTCCAAAAACTATTGGTACAAATCTTTCTTCTCATTAAATTAAGTGAAAGTAGCTGTATATCTATCCTAACTATTCTGCATTACAGATACAAAATGGTCCTTCCTTTGTATCTCCTTTTATTGTTTAGTCCTGTCAGAGATGGGTACTCCATTGGCCTCTAAATACTATAGGTTCATGAATTCAGCAAAACAATCTAACACAGTCCAGCAGTCCACAATAGTAGTGGGTTATCCACAGAAGATGTTGACTTGAGCCTTTCACAACTGAGCACACTAATATGGCTTTATTTTATATACCTCATTTTTATACTTTTCTGCTAGATGGTTAAGACCAAGATAAAGCAAGACCTATATAACAAGCGATGTAACTTTTGTATCTCATAAGGTCAGTCAAGAACCCTCAGCATTTATCTTGTAACCCTGTACCGCAGTTTGCAGATCCTTTGTCAGTGTCAGCCATGTGGATGAGCCACGGCCATTGCTTGATCAATTTGCTTTCTATGAAAGCCTAAGAGAATGTTTTGTCTCCATGGGACTCTCCATAGGCACACTGTACGTCACCAAATACATTGCTCTGTGGCCCTATAATCTCCTTGATCAGAAAATTTGGGACACAACTGAGTTACATGATGTTACAGTATAGGTTCTCCTATGTCCTGAGACTTCACCGACCTTGAAAGGTTAGGGTCAAAATGTTGGCTGTCCTTACAGCCCTTCTATTTCTCTAATTTTTGGTCTGAAAACTTAGGTTGTCAACCCTCCAGAAGAGAAGCTTATTATTTCCCTACAACATATGCAGTTGGGTTTAACTTCAGTCTGAATATCAAACATCTTAGGCCTAACATGGAACAGGTACTTTCCATCAAGTATTGATCTGTTAAACTTTAAGTCCCTACAGAACATGGAGAAAAATATTTAAAAATGAAAACTATTTAATGAATATGAATAAATAATTCCATATTTTTACACATAAATTTAGAAATCTAACCATATATACTAAATACATTTTTAAAAATAAAATAAATAAATAAAATGAACATCATCTCTTAAAAAAGGAGTATGTTTCTTTAAAAGCAAATATCTTTGTTGAATTGCAAATTTTAAACACCAAATTCTTGCACGTTAAAATGTTACTAATGTTTCAGCCAGATTGTTTTAGAGTTTTATCTAATGAATCAATTAAAAAATTGAGAAATTAAAAATATAAGTAATAAGTTTCTTCTCTTTACTTTGAAATAGTTTACTCTTGTATGTAATATCAAGTTAAACACTATCACCTCAATACAATTCATTTTAAATCAATAAGTGTTCGATCTGAGTTTGAGTTGTTCAGCATTTGAACTACAGATGTTCAATATGAACCTGGTTGATTTTTCTTACTAAATAATTTCTATTTCAAATAAAATATGTCGGACCTGGCTATTCCATAGTTTCAAATCTGAGTGGTCAGTTTGATTTTGATAACTGGAATTGTTTTAGAGCCAAAACCATTTGAGGAAAATTTTGTTTTTCTATATCTTACACAAATCTTTGCCACTTCCATAGTCCCAGGTTTACTGATACTTCCAAAAGATCAAATCCATCTGCAACCTCAGAATGTGTCCTTATTTGGACGAAAGTATTTGCAGGTGTAACTAAGCTAAAGTGAGGTGACACTAGATTATGAAGGACCCTTACCCAATGATCACGTCTTTAAAAAGGAAAGGACCCATGGAGACACAGGGAAGAAGAACATGTGAAATAGAGGGAGGGACTGCAGCAACACAGCTGCAAGAGAAGAAATGCCACCACATGCCATGCCAGCCCTGTCTCCAGATGCGCTGAGCTGGCCACTGAGTCCTAGCATGGTGGCACATACCTGTAGTACCAGTGCTGGGGAGGTTGAAAACAGGAGGATTGGTGCAAGTCCAAGCTGCATAGTGAGACCTTGTACCAAATACATTTAAGAAAAAAAAAAAAGAAAAGAAAAAGAAAAAGAAAAGAAGAAATGCCAAGGAACACCAGGCATATTCGGAAGCTAAGATGATGAGAAGTAGATTTCCTCAGGGCCTTCAAAAGGAGATTGGCTCTCTTGACTCCTTGGTTTCAGACTTCTGGCCTTCAAAACGAGGACAGAATCAATAAGTCATACAGTTTGTGTTCCTGTGTTATGGTAGTCCTCGGAATTCAATGCACTGAGCCAACTTTCAGGATGTTCCCTAACTCATCCTAGGGACTTCAGAGAATTGCATTACACCCAATGCGACAGCACAGCTAGAGATGTCTAAGCCTTTGAGTTGAGCCTCAGGCTGTCTCATGGCTTTTCGTCCATGTTCAGTGTAAAAACTGTACCCACTCCCTTTTCAATCACATTCTTCTCTTTACTCTGTCCTGAGATCTACACAATTCCTGACCCCTGGAATATGACCAAAAATGTTGGGGGTTTTTTTTCAGAGAATTTTAACTGTATTTTGCCAAATGATATCTGGAATGTGTTAATGATCTAAGACCTGAAATAATAAATATCCTTTTTAGCAAAGAATTACCATACTTTGTGAAGATGTTCAGGTTAATTCCAACCATATATATACATATATATATATACATATATATATACATATATATAATTATATTGTATATAATGCATATATTAATATGCAATACTCCAGTGTAATAAATTTGATTCTAAAGTCTAATTTAAATAAGTGGTACAGGGGGCCTGCCCCTTAGCTCAGTTCTTTAAGTGGCTGCTTCAACAAAGCAGTCTGGCTCAAATTGCTGTGGTTCAATCCCCACAACTCAAGCCAGCCAAACCTGCCCTGAAGGCATTCGGAGCAAAAATAAATAAATAAATAAATAAATAAATAAATGGTACAAAAGAAGTAAACATTTCCCTGAGGTAAGTAATACAACATTATACACTTCTCAACTTACTCTAAAGACAGATTTTGATAAACCCATCATAAGTAGAAAATATCTTGTCAAAATTGCATTTAATATACCTAACCTACAGGCATAGCTTAGCAACACAGGACACAGTAGTGTCCTATTTATGAGCCCTAATGATCGACAGGGCTGACTGGGAATTATAGCTTGCTGCCCACCATCTAAAGAGGGTATTGGAGGCATATTGCTGACCCAAGAAAAGATAATCTGAAGCTCAGTTTCTACTGAATGTGTATTTCTGTCACACCAATGTGAAAGATGAAAATGCCTTCAATTGAACTCTTAAGTTTCAGTTGTAATTGAAGTGAAATGGTCATACTCCACATAAGTCCTTTGTCACTTTAGCACTTTACTTCTACTCAGTAACAGTGATGGTCACAGGAAAAGTAGTCCCCAGGACTCACATTCTCCCAGATTTCTATTTTCAACTGAGAATTTTGTGTGACTAATTAAGATTAGTAGATTCATGCTACTTTTTAAGGGTTCCTATATGGTGCACTTTCATAATTTATTCAATTTTCAGGTATAGCTCCATCAATGAAGCTATGAATATGCTATTTCTTTTCCTTTTCTTTTCTTTTCTTTTCTTTTCTTTCTTTCTTTTTCTTTTTTTCTTTTTTTTTTTTGAGAACCAGGGATTGAACTTGGGCCCATGTGCTTGCCAGGCAAGCGCTTATTTTACTGAGCCATCTCCTTGGCCCCTTGATTGTGCTATTTCTTCAAATAAAATTATTTCAGACATAAAGACAAGAAGGAATATTTACAGCAAACAACTAGCAAAGTGTCATGTACATATTATCTTGATTTTTATGATACCAACATTTATCAAATTGGCAACAGGCATTTTTTTTTAAGAACCAGAAAGTCCCATATCACTCTAGTCCCATAAAAGTTGTAAATATCACTTCAGTCCAATTATAACCATGTCCCTTGTTATTCTGGAATTTGTATGTCCTTTCATTCATATTTTTATGTACTTACTGCCCATTGATAAGTAGATAAACAATAGATGGCATTATTTTATAGATCTTATTTTTAAAATTAATTTTATTGAGAAATAGCAATGAGACAGTTTCAAAACCTATTAGTAGGACAGTTTCAATAATTAATATATTGCATATTATTGTCTTTGTAGTGGCTCTTCAGAGTACAAGATGCAGACATGCTATCCTGTCCAAACACTATTAGTATAAATTTTTCTTCTCATTGAATTAAGAGAAAGTAGCTGTATATCTATCCTATTTTGTATATACAGATTCAAAATGGTTCTTCATTTGTATCCCCTTTTTTGTTTAGTTTTGTCAGAGATGGATATTCCATTGCCATTTAAATATTGTAGGTGCATAAATTCAGCAAAATAATCCAATATAGCCCAGTAGTCCATAACAGTAGTGGGTTATCTGTAAGACTGGCAATGTCAGAAATTGTTGACTTCAGCCTTTTACAGCTCAGCAAATTAATATAGCTTTATTTATATGTCTTCTATAATTAATAGTACACTCTCCTGTGCATTTTCTTCCCCTCAATTTTATTCATAAATTTTAGCATTACTTGAGTCGTAGATGCTTTATAACAGTAAAACCAAGAGTGAATAACTAAGATAGTATTTATTTTAATTGTTTTTAAATAATATACAGTTTTTTCTTAGTTTTTAAGTAATATACAGCTGCACCTCAGCTTATGAACTAAAATTGTTTTACAGTTTGGGGAATGATGGCTGCATTTGTGTTTGTTCAGGGAAGATGGTCACACTTGCATTCCCCAAATGACGCAGAGACTGTGAACAGAAGAAATTTTTTTTTGCCAAACATTTTTGAGTTGTTTGCAAGAAGTTTTGAAGAACTGAGCTGTTACTGTGATTACAGAAAATAGGAAAGAATGTATATGTTGGCTTTGCATCCCACATGCATTGGAGCTGTTGATATGATAGGAAACTTCCTCTCATGTTACTGTATAGAAAATTTTGCATAATTATATATTTTAATCCTAATGTGGTTACTTAACTTCTAGTGTCACTCTCCATTTTTTACACACTCATTCTGAGTTATTTTTAATGGCTCTAAAACTAGAGGAAATGTATAAACTATAGTAAACTTTTCCTCTATTCTGAGATATTTAATAGAGTTCTATTTTACATCCACCTCTAAAAGTAAATATTAATAAACTACTGAAAGTGATCACTTTTATTATTTTTTAGGCACTGACTTAGACTAGGTTACAAAATTACTCTTATAAATTATCTGTTCTATTACTTATTTTTGTATTTATTATGGTTTTAGAAATATGAATGAGCAATCTATATAACTATTTCACATAAGTTATTATTTTATACACATACTTCGGTGCTGGGGAGATGGCTCAGTAGAATAAGCATTTGCCTGGCAAGCTCAAGGGTCTGAATTCAATCCCAGGTCCCACCAAAAAATAAATAAATAATATATATGTGTATACACACACACACACACACACACACACAACTTAACAGCGTTGTAGTCTTTTGAGAACTAAGTAGTATAAATAATGAGACCTTCAGAAAGTTCAACCATAGCATGAAGGTACAATAGATCAAAGCAGAGATAAGTCAAATCACTTAATCTGATTGAATGCAATACACATAAAGAGAAATCCCTGCCCATTCCCAGACACAAAAATCTCACTGATAATGTTTCACTATAAATTATAAACTCAATCAAACTAATAACTCATAGATGGTGATTTGGCTTTCCATGCTGTTTGTGCATGGGGAAACAATATCTTTATCATGCAGATTGAAATATTCCAGTTTTTAAGGAAATTGTATTTTTCATTATAGACTTAATCGACATGCACTTCTAAAATTTGGTTTAACTTTACTCTTTTATTAAATGATATGTCCTGTCTCCAAACTGACCAAAAAAATCTGTGTTAAATGTGTAAGACTTTCAATAACATTCTTCCAATCAAGCCTTTCCATGTTGGCAAGCTCTCAGTAGCCAGGTTGAGAGTTTTCAATAATGGGACTTACATGTGAGCCAGTTATATCAATCTTCCTCTTATGATTTCTTTTACTGCTTCTTTGCAGAGAAATTACATTCTCTCTAGAGAGTTGAAAAGATTATTAAGTCCTCTCACTCCTATTGCTTGATCTTTTAAGCATTTGCCAGTGCAACCAATTCAGGTAATCCATGTATGAATATCATTCATTCATTCATTCATTCATTCATTCATTCATTCATTCTAGTATGAAGAGACTACTATGTGACAACCTTCATTTTTCTGCATGTGAAAAAGTTAAACAAAAGAATCTTAATCTAGTGGGAAAAATAAAAACAATTTTATAATGGCTTGAGATAAGCTAGTGGTGAAAATCTGGTAAAAGTAACTTGCTCACATTTGGGATGGTAGAAAAATGAGAAGAGAGAGAAACAAGAAATTTCACACAGAAACCAATGGCTCAGAAGTAAAGAGTGGGGTTTATCTAGAAAAATGTAAGTAGTCACATTTAAAACAATTTAAACATGTAGGGGACTAGGATTTCTCAATAGGTTGGCATGGAGATTAATATGACATTATTTAGTGTAGGAATCTCTTGGTATAAGTATTCCTATGGAAATCCTCCATCATTCTTATTGGTTATGTTTATAACTACATGTAGGGACCTGTTTCAGAACGGATTCAGCAGCAATACTTGATCTGCACACGATCAGATCTCTGTCCCAGCTATTAAGCTCTGCTGTTGGAGAGAGAATGCAGCTAGAGACCATGCAGAACCCTGAAGGAATGGTTGCATTCCACGAAACTATTTGCAAAATAGAGAGCAAGCTTGCATTGGACCAAGACATAGTTGCCCACCACTGATCTAGAGGATTGTCTCCAAAATACTAGAAAATCATCTTTGGAAATAATAAAGATGAACCAAACTCATGTCTGAAATTAGAGGCAAGTCTTCTTTGTCTATAGAAGCGTATCATAGTTGATTAATAGCTCCTCTTTGAGAAGGATGAGTTTTAAATGAGAAATCTGTAAAAATATATATTTATAAAGTTTATTCATTAATATCACTGATAAATAATATAGTTATTCCATTGCTCATCACAAAATGGAAACCTCAGAATTTTTAAACTTGCAAGCATGACAGCTCCATTTGTACAAAATTTTAAAGGATACATTATTTCATGTAACCACCATAAAAAATATATATCAACCTTGGAGAGAAGATATGATGCTTTTGTCAGATTATTTCCAAGATTCACAAGGCATCTAGTTCAGAAAGTTGTGGTTAGATGCACTTGAGCCCCAAGCAATATTATTTTTCCTTTTAATGGTTGAAATATTCAGGCCCTCAGAAATTAAATGGTTTGCAAAGGTTACATTAACAGTGTCAGAGGAGACGGGCTGGCCAAATATCTCAGGATTAAAGCGCCTGTTCAGGCAGATGAAGGGGCCAGGAGTTCAATCTGGTCATGCCGACCTCACCCCCAGGGCACGCTGAGATGTTGACTGAAACTGGTAGTGGTGGCACGCACCTGTAATCCCAGCACTTGGGAGGCTGTAAACAGGAGGTTCACTATGAGTCTGATCTACACAGCAAGATCCTGTAGACCCTTTAGACCCTGTCCTAAATACAATAATAATAGTAATAATAGTGTCAGAAGAGGAATTAAAATCAGAATCTGAAACCAATTATCTGAATCTGAATTTTTAACTAAATTATATTATAAACTTACAGACATGAGAAAGAATATTCTAGAATAAAACACCTAGTATAATGAATATGGGGTATATACATGAAGATTATTAAAATACAGGCATCATTTATGGAATGGATTTAAGGTTTTTGTTTGTTCCAGTCATCCATCAAGAATTGCCCGCTTACCCTCACTCCAGTAGTATTTGCCACACAAGTGACCTAGTTGGCCCAAGCTATTTAGTACACAGATGGAATCTGACCCAATCTATGCTGGAGAAGGACTTGCCTGGATGTTCTATAGTACTGCTAAGAAAGAGACTGAAAAATCCAAACTTAGGGGTTGGTAGCCATATTCTGTTATGTGCCCTGGAAAGCAAAAATACCTAGCTTGGAACAAAAAAGAAAAACGAAGCAGCCTACAGAGAGAAGCTTGGATGAAAGTCATAGAATTCTGAGATTTGTCATGGTTTGGCTGTTCCAGATACTTAAAGATGATCTTTTTCCTTACATGTTATAAGATATCCCCTGAGCCTTAAAATACATTATCATTCACATTTGGGTTTAAGTTATTTGGGTTTCTGTTTGTCTTTTAAGTAAATTTAAAACTTATAATTACTACAGTCATTCAAGAGGCACATAGTCATAAACCAAGCATAGTTGTACACATCTGTAATCCTAGCACTGGGGGTCTGAGACAATAGGATCACAAGTTCAAGGCAAGTGTATACTATATCATGAGACATTGTACATTTCTCAAAGAAAGGTACATATTTAATCTTTGTCTGCATTTACCTGATTTAAATCTAGAAGCTTTGTGTATTTACAAAATAAAATGGAGAATTAGAACAGCTATCCAGATTCTGAAATACCTAAGACAAAAATTTTCAAATAAAAATGTGTGAGTAAACACATGAGTTTAACACCCAAAAACACATTGATTAAATCCATATGATGTCATACAAAGTCAGAAGAAATTGTAACCTTCAGTCTTACAGAGAAATATTATGACGGAGGTTTTGGTGAATTGTTATGACTGAGTTTGGTTAAATTTTTTCCATGCATAAACCTAAAGGTACAGTTGCATTCCATGAAACTTATCCAAACAAACCAGCTAGAATGTGGGATGATCTCTTGCCTTTTTCATCAACATTAACTCATAGGACATCAAGGACTAGCACTGTGTGGGCACTTGTCATCCATCCTTTATAGCTGAAAAATATTCCCTGCTACAGGTATGCAGAGGCATACTCAAGTATGTCTTCCCCTAAAAACCTGTATGTAGATAGATATATTTCCACTCAGAATTCCATGAGCAGAAGAGGTCTGGAAAAAAAAATTCTAGTCATTCTTTTTACAGTAACTGTTTATATAAGTATTAACTATTTTTGACATGACATGTCTTCTCACTAAGATACAGTCTTCTACTTAGTATTTCACAAAGTATTTGCAGCATCTGAGAAATTATTAATAGTGAAAATTATCTGACTCAAGGGCTATAAGTTAGAACCTCTGAATGCAGGCCAACAAATTCTAGTTCTGCTAAATATTAGATTCTGATGGGGGTAAGGTTAGGGTTAGGGTATAAAAAATAATAATAAATACATAAACAAATATGAAACTTTCAGAGCCCTGCTACAGGACAAAAAAGGCTCATTCATGATGTTTTGGGATAAGACATATATGATGCACAATGGGAATGTTTAGGTTTACTTGTCTGAATGATGCGACAACCAAGCTCATGTAAGCAAGTATTTGACTATGCCTGTTTTTTCATAGCATGCCTGATCACTATATTATGCTTGCATATATTATACATGGGAGAGTGAACTATTTGGGTATTACATTGGTTAGTACAATATGACTCTAATGTTGAAAACATTCCATTCTTAGAGTATTCTTTCTCATTTTCTCAGGCAATTACAAAGAATGATTCGGTTGCCCAGGTGTCTTATTCAATAATTGAATTGTAAATAATAGCAAAGTATTCCTATTTTATAAATGATTTTTAACTTGCACTTATTGAGTGAGATACGTGCTATTCACTTGGACATTGATTACATTAATCACTGAATTATATTTTGGAGAAATCATGGAAATAATTATAATATTTACCAACATTCCACTTTTATGTTTCTAAGTGACTCCACCTTGTTACAGGAAATTGTGTTTTCTTTAAATACCTTTGAAATTCTGACATATCAAATTTGCACAAAATCTGAAAACAGATTTTAAATATTGATTTCCAATGAGTTATAAAAATTTGTATTTCAAAACTCAACATTCACACTAAAGAAATATTTTTATTTTGCAAATTACCTCTTGTTTTTTGATAATATGGTATTCCTCAGACTTCTATTTGAAAGTATATATTTAAATACAACTGTATCTATTCTTTGGCTTTGGTGATTATTCACTTGTATTTAGCACTAGCTTTTCAGAACTATTTTCACTCTGTCCTTCAATCTCTTCTTCACCCAAGTACTTTAAAAACACATACGGAAATAAGATGGACTATTTAAAGAACTTTGTTCATCCAAATGTACTGTTTTATAATAGCACTTGTATACTTTGATTTATCTGTCTCTAGGCTCAAAATGTATTGTGTTGGCTTAGAATATGGGAAATGGGAATTTTATATTTATGCAAATCTCTCTGCAGCATGATCAAGATTTTATAAAAATTTAGCATATATATGGGAATTTTCATTAGATACTACACAACAAAATTTTATGATGATATTTCCTTATATCTTTGTAAAGCTTACTACTTTAGACATTTCTAAAAATACATGAAAATTTCAGTTTTGATCTCTTTTTTTTTTGTATTTTAGAGAGGGTTCTACAGGGTGTTCAGAGTCTCACTACTAAATTGGACTTGTAGTGATCTGCCTGTTTACAGCCTCCCGGGAGCTGGGATTATAGGCACGTGCCAACACGCCCAGTTTCAATTGCTGTCTCAGTGTGTCCCAAGGGCAATGCTGGACTGCAGGCCCCAGGGATTGAACCCCTGGTCCCTGCACTTACTTGCAGGTGCTTTAATCAACTGAGATATTTTGCCAGCCTCTAACTTTTTTCATTCCCCTCAAAAGTACTGTATGGGAGAATTCAGGGTCCTCATTATGAGGGACATCCTAGCTATTTGTAGAAGACAGGGGGCCTGCCCCATAGCTCAGTTCTTTCAGTGGCTGCTTCAACAAAGCAGTCAGGCTCAGGTTGCTGTGGTTCGATCCCCACAACTCAAGCCAGCCAAACCTGCCCTGAAGACATTCGGAGAAAAAAAAAAATCCTTATTCCTTTGGGGCCGGGAGATGGCTCAGTGGAGTAAGCGCTTCCCTGGCAAGCGCAAGGGCCTGAGTTCAATCCCCGGTTCCACCAAAAATAAAATAAGTAAATAAAACCGCTGTCTATTTGTAGACAACTATTCTCACTAAAGTTGCCTCTTTCTTTTAGCAGAAGTTATTATGTCTGTGGCTATCTGTATTTTGTTTATGTTGTCATAAAATATCTACTCCTTATCTCTGAAAGTACGAATTGTATTCAAGTTTGTATACTTAGTTTGTCAGGAAAATAGTGACTCACTTCATTATGAATTTTTAAAATAGCATGAAAAAATCTACAGAACTTTAATAAATGCTTAGCTGTGGCTCATTAAGGTCATTAGAATTATAAACCTCTGAATGTTCTCATCTGTGTAACAGGTCAACATAGAACTGATTTTGCCCTTCCATGTGTATGAATACAATTCTTGCAGTTAAAACTCTTTGCCCATAGGTGGTGCTAGAAAGTTTAATATTTATTCCAATAATTGAAATTACTGGAAAATGAGGGGGAAAAAAAAAAGTTAAAATACTTTTTCGAAAAGAAAATAAATGGGGGCCTGCCCCTTAGCTCAGTTCTTTAAGTGGCTGTTTCAACAAAGGAGTCAGCCTCAGGTTGCTGTGGTTCGATCCCCACAACTCAAGCCAGCCAGTCCTGCTCTGTATGTATTCAGAGCAAAAAAAAAAGGGGGGTGGTCAAGGAGATGGCTCAGTAGAATAAGCGCTTGTCTGCAAGCACAAGGATCTGAGTTTAATTCCCGGTTCTGAAAAAAAAAAAAAAAAAAAAACCCAAAGAGTATTACTGTACAATACAAAAATTAACAATTATTTCATGGATTGATTGATTGACTGATTGATTGATTTTACAGCTTTGTCTAAGACAGTTCGACTGGTTGACGGTAGCAGTCCTCACCAAGGCAGAGTGGAGGTCTTCCACCAGGGTCAGTGGGGCACCATCTGTGATGACCACTGGGAAATACGGGCTGCATCCGTCATCTGCCGAAGTCTGGGATACAAAGGCGTTCAAACCGTGCACAAAGCAGCTTATTTTGGGAAAGGTAATTTAAAGAAAACCTGGCTTTAACAAAAAAAGGGAAGAAACACAAAGGTGCTCTAATGGGATGAACTAAGTGGGGACAGGAATGTGTAGGAAGGTAGAAAATTCCCTACAGGGTTTTTTCAATAGTCTTTCCTAGAAAGGAGAAATATAAAGTGTCGGATTCCACTGATCTCTTGGTGTACACCACAGAGGGGAGAAAAGTGTGGCAGGAAGGAGGAAAAGACAAAGAAGACAAGGGCTGGGTCAGGTGATGGCCCATTGCTTGATTGGCAAACTGTGCCCAACAGCAGTAGGGGCGTTTATTTAGAACTTTAGAAGTTACTATCGTCATGTGCCACACTGTTGCCTTGTGACTAATAGCAGACATTAACCAGACAGGATGCTGTTCTCACAACCGAGGTAAGCTGACTGCTTCAGGCACTGAGACCAAGTCCTACTCTCACACATTTGGCCAATTTCCAGCTTCAGCAGCTCCCAACAAAAAAGAAAAGAATATTATAGTAATTGTGTATGCTCTCTGACAACCTGCGATGTTTAAATTTCCCTTAGACTTAACTTAGTTGGTGAATATCGATGTAGAATCAGGCAGACAATGAACAGGGACAAGTGGGTTACTGCCAAGGCACTGTCACACCCTGGGCGGCTCAGCCTGTGCAACAGCGATGGGAGAGCAGCTGAGCCATCTGCGTGATCCCTTACACTCGTCCTTCTGTGGAACTAGAAAAGAAGGTGCCCACCTTTGTTTTGACATCCCCAGGAGGTCTCCAAGACAGCAGGCCACTGTTCAGCCTCTCTGGTGCTCCTGTCTTTGTTAACCACAACAACAAACCAGGAAAGGGAAAAGCAATGGACTTCAGCACCCACTCCTGGCTGATCCCTTTTTAGCGAAGAATCAACAAAAGCCAAATGATATTCTCTTCTCAATTTGAGATTGACCAAAAAATAAATAATTAATTAGGAATTTGTGTATATATTCACTTCAAAGACTCAGGCACCTGTTCTATGAGTATTAAAAGGGCTACAGAGAAAATTTGCAGGCGACAAAATATCTAAGTGTCTCTCCATGAAACTTTTACTATGGGCTTTTCTCTAAATTGCCATGTTTAAATAGACTTTATGTATAATTAAACAGATACTTCAATTTTGAATGAGAAAGAGATTAAGTAAAGGTAGTCATATGCACACTTTTAATCAATATATCCTACTTACATTATTCTCCAAAACTGATAGTTTCTTTGAACTTATTGCTAACAAAAATTAAGTTGATTTCATAAATGTTATAAATCTAGATAAATATGAGGAAGCTGGAAAAATGGAGAGAAAAGTGCATGAAAACCATAAAGATAAAATAGCATTTTCAGATAATCTTATCTACAAATAACATTTCCAGACAATCTTATCTATAAATATTTATAAACAGGCAAAATAGGAGAATATGTCAAATCACCATATCAAAAGATTGGAATAAGATATTATAGATTTTCTTAACTGCCTAAAACTTAAGTGGGTCAGGCAAGATAGCTCATCAGACTACAGTGCTTGCTTAGGCAAGCTTAGGCAAGAGCATGGGCTGCAGCTAGATCCCTAGCCCCACATTCCCCACCAGCTCCTGGCTGAGCCTGCCACAGAGTCCTGGCATAGCGACCACTCCTGAAATCGCAGTGCTGAGGAGGCTGAAAGCAGGAGGGTCACCATCTGAGCTGCATAGTGACATTCTGTAGCAACTAAATACATTAAAAAACAAGATAGTTATATTGTGCCTCAAGTTTGTAAATAATGACTATAGGTTAGACATTACATTAATACCCAAATAATATGGATAATAGGACCTACTCATAGTCTTTAATCTTTTACTTAAATGAATTTTGGTGTCAAATATGAGGCATAGATGTAAGCAGAGATCTCTGGCTCTAACATTTTTGGAGCTGTGAGAACATGGAAATTTTATGAAAAGACTAAACACAATAGAACAGTGAATATGCATTCTGTACCTAGGCCAAGATCTTAGAGGTTTCAAATTTTTCTACCACTTTGAGCTCTTCCAAACTTTATTCTCAAAACTGTGAGCCTAAAATCATTCTTGTACTAAAAATTTTACCTTGTAAAGTGAAATTTTTAAGGTTCATAAGGATTTTCCACAGAGGAAAAAAAAAAAAAGGAAGCAAATAACATAGTCACTCATAATGGTTAAGACTGAGAATGGGCTAGGGAGATAGCTCGGCTGTCTAAGCATCTGCCTGGCAAGTCCAAGGACCTGGGTCTGAGCCCCGGTACTGCATGCCCTGATGGCCCAGCCCAGAGCCAGCTACTGTAACCAGGTATGGTGATGCATGTGCACGCCTATAATCTATCCCAGGGCTGGGAAGGCTGAAACGAGAAGATCACTATGAGTCTGAGCTACATAGTGAGAGCCTGTGCCAGAGAGAGAGAGAAAGAGAGAGAGAGAGAGAGAGAGAGAGAGAGAGAGAGAGAGAGAGAGAGAGAAACAGCTGCTAACCTAAGCTTCCACAATGATGAGGAGGAAGAAAATCCATTTCTATGATAACTAAAAATCCATACAATGAGGCTATTTACTTTAAATATGAACTGTATAAAACATTTCAAGTGATTGTTATTGTCCATATAATAGATGTCTGCAGCTCTAGCGGAAGACATACAGTTCTTACCCATGGTAATTTATTCACCTGGTACATAGTAAATAGGACTTCTATTTTGGAATAATGGATAATTTAAGAATCTCAGAATATGTTTTGGGTGCAAAATAAATATAATGCTTACCAATTGTTCAGATAATTTGTCACAAGAGAAGAAAAATATTCTAAAATAATGTTAATCCAGATAAATTCTTTTGTACTTTAAGTCAGTGAGAGTTGACCATTCTGTTTTTAGGTTAGTTTATTTAAGAAGCAAGTTTAATAGTACAGCTTATTAACCCTTAGTTTCCAAGGCAAACATTTCATGAATTACATAAACAAAACCAAATTCAGAGGGGAAAAGAGTTTTTGTGCTTTAACTGAGGGGAAACCAATGAGCTTTGGCAGAATATAGTACAAGGTACCTGAGCTTTATTGTTTTTTGTCTGAGCATGAAATCTTGCCCTGGACTTCAAAGATAGTTTTACTAGGAGTTCCTTGCAATGCATAGTTGCAAGTTCCTGTCTTCAGATTGCATCAGCTTTTAAGGACCATTCTCCTAAATGAAATACTCTTATTAAAACCTTCTACTCCATCCTTCTTAAATCTCTAGGAGTTTTTAGTCCAGACCACTGACAAGAAAGGATAAAAGGAAGTGTCCTCAAATACCAACCAGAAAATATTTTTCTAGTTCAATAAGGATTGAAGCAGTAGGGCCTAGCCTTGTGTGAAATTATGTGCTGAGCTTTGTAAAACTTCGTAAAATGTGCTTAGGTTTTCTTGACATAATTGACTACTTGTCTAATATGGTTAATTTTTATGAGGCTATGTGCTTAGAGTGGAGTTCCTATACATTGTCTCAGTTCTCTTATAATGAAATGGTAGTGTATCAGATTTTTAAATTTCCCTCTCACATTTGGGGGCATCTAGTGAAGCCATTTGGGATGACTATGAGTTGTATATCTAAGAAGATAGAAATTAAAATCTTAGCTCTGGTGTTTAAGTCTCAGAGTTTCAATTGTGAGAGAGAGCGAGAGAGAGAGAGAGAGAGAGAGAGAGAGAGAGAGAGAGAGAGAGAGAGAGAGAGAGAGAGACAGAGAGAGACAGGGACAGACACAGAGACAGAGACGGAGACGAATGGATAGATGGATAGATAGACAGACCACTTCAATCTAAAGGGCAGTAACGTATGGAAACTGTCCACAACAAAGCCCAGGTGTTGCTCAGTAGCGAAAGATTTCCCAGTTAGCAGCCAGAGCATGGGTAGAAGAAACATGCACCAGGGTTTACATGCATTGCAAGCTTATTTTCCATTCTCCTTGATAGCAGAGTCAGGAATGTATTCCAGTGTTACTGACACGCATGATATTTCGAAGACCAGAAAGGTAACTGATTTTCTGTTACACAGATGTGTGAAAGGAACTCCCATAGTCTCCTAATCCTACTCAGTATTTACCCAGCTTGTTTCAGTTTTCTGCTTATAGTTCAATATCAAGCAGTGAAAGAATACGTAGAAGAATATTTATTTATTTATTGATTTGGTACAGGTTCTCACGATACAGTTCAGACTTGTCATCCTCCTGTTTTCAGCCTCCCCAGCACTGAGACTACCAACATGTATCACTACACCTAGTCTTGGTGGCTGGCTCAGCATGCCTGGAGTGGGGCCCACTTAGCATGCAGTGCCCAGGATCGAACCCCAGTCCCTGTGTTTGCCTACACAGGCACTTAGTCCACTTAACTATCTTGATGGCAAAATTAGGAGGATTTTAAATGATAAAGTAGTAAATGTATTCATTCTAAAAGGAAGTTTTTTTTTTTTAATTTCATGATCAGCTTCATTGAGTATACTTTAAGAGACATGCTTAAATTTTAAACAGCTTTGGGATTAGACTTGGCAAAGTTATTTAGATTCCTTCTTTTTCTATTCTTGCACCTTTAATTTACAGTTTTACCATGGAGATGGGAAAAATGCAATTTTGAATGAGAAATACATACATAAAATAACTTAGAAATATGAGTGCATTGGTTAGGAAAGTAAAAGGGAGTAGGAATTAAACTTTTAATTATTTATTATTTTCTTTGGAAAATGAGAATCAGATTAATATTATATGATTCATAATTACCAAAATTGGAACAAAATGGGAAATCTAAATGTACTCATTTGTTATAATTCTCCACTACAAAAAGAACATAATTTTTGGACACAGTAGCAACACCTCCTCCTCTTTACTTTTTTGGTTTTAAAAAAGCAAACCTGGCTTACTAGAGATAATCCTTGTTAGCTTTAAGAACAATTAGTTTTGCAGCTGCAAGCAAAATGATTTATTGGAATAAAGTTTAAAGCAAGCTCCTTTAAATAGGTGCTTTCATTTGGATGTACTGTTTCATAAAGTGAAATGTTCTTTCTTTTTCCTGAGTAAACAAAACCAGTTAAATTAAGGAAGTGCTGAGAGGCACCTGGTGTTTGTCACCACATGGCACAGTGAAGGGCAGGAGTCTCTTCTCATTTCGTATCAGGGTTTCCTCATTCTTGTTCCAGGGTCTACCGATAGCAAACACTAGTGTGCTTTATCTGGCAATGGCGGCACCTCTGGGAGTGCATTCAGGTGTATCTGAGCCATGTGGATTCTGATGAAGGAAGTAATGCTGGACAGGGAGTAGCTATTTCATCTTCTCCTGAATTCACAGGCATATTTCAGGTTTTTACATTTTATTCCCTCCATATGGAAAGCACTGGAATGTAGATGCTTGCATGTTGGGTATTATGGAAGGGACTTTATAGCCTAGAGAGTTCATCACATATCTATTTTGTTACTTGTGATTCAGTAGTATCATAAATATATGATATATGACAAAAGCTTTAAGTCTAGAAAGCATTACGTGTTGAGTGTTTGCCACATCATATTCAGTGCTCACAGTGCCTGTGAGAAAAAGACATCACGAATACAATATTCCAGAAAGAAAGGAAGGAAGGCTAGTGGAGTTCACATGCCCAAATTTATATAGCTAGTAGGGTAACGGAGTAAGCACAGCAAGTTCATGTCTTCACCTGGATCTCATATCACACGACTTCCACTAGACAGACCATCCTTTGGAATACTTTACCCTTAAGCAATTCACTATTTTAAAATCTTGATTCTTTAAAATCACAAAATGCTAAAAGCAAGTGAAATTTCAATACTATTATAGCTTCAGCCTTTATTCTTCCTGTGCAGGGAAAGTTAGTGGCTTCTCCATAACCACAAAGCTAGAATCCCGCTGCAGTCTATTTGTACCCATTTTGCTCTGTTCTGATTCCAATGGCATTTTAACTTTCCTTCAGAACATGGTGCTCTTATTCAGAGAAGCTCTCCACAAAGCATTCCAACTGCACTCACACAAGCAACACAAATGCATTTCTCCACCACAACTAGGTGCATCCAAACATTTTAAACTCACTTCCTCCTTCGGAAATCTATCCAGTTGCTAATTTTAAAGTACATCATTTTACCACATATCTGGATAACACGTGAAATATGATTGTCATTTTCCCTCTAGAATAATGATAATCTAAAGATCAAAGACCAAGAATGTTAATATGTCTTTTTCTTTACTACTTGGAATTAAACACAGACACTTCACACTGAGGTACAACCATGTCCCTATTTCAATTTTTCTTTTTCTTTTGTTTTTCTGTTTTGTTTTTGTTTTAGTTTTTGTATTTAGGGAAGGGTCTACAGGGTCTCACTATGTAGATCAGACTTGTCGTGATTCTCCTGTTTTCAGCCTCCTAAGCGCTGGGATTACAGGCGCTTGCCACCACACCCAGTCTCACTCACCATCTCAGTGTGCCCCTCAGGGCGGGGCCAGCATGGCATGCCAGGGATTGAACCTGAACCCCAGCCACTATGTCTGCTAAGCAGGTGCTTTAGTCTGTTGAAGTATCAGGCCAGCCCTGGATTTTTTGTTTTTGAAACAAGCTCTCACTAAGTTTTCAAGACTTGGCTCAAATTTGTGATCCTTTGGCCTCACCTTCTCAGAGTGCTGGGATTAGAGGTTTGTGCCACCACATTCAGCTAAATTCTATCTATCTATCATCTATCTATCTATTTATCTATCTATCGCCTGCATATGTAGTTCAGTGGCACAGCACTTACCCACTATGTGCAAGGCCTTTGGCTTGATTCCTAGAAACACACAAACAGTACACATTCACAACACACACATACAGAAACACACACACACACACATACACACACACACACACAAATTAAAACAAAATAGAATTATGTGTGAAGTCTGCAAAGTATACTTTCAGGCATGATAAACCAAGGTCATAAACTCCAGAAGCTATAGGCAACACTTTTATTGCTGTGTACTCTTAAAATTATAATGTAAGGCCTCTCTATAGCCATTGAATTATAAAGCAAATTACAGATATATAGATGGATGGATAGATAGATAGGTAAAATAGGAAGGAAGGCAGGCATACCAGACAGGCAAACAGACAAAGGATTAGAGAATAAAACATACATAAATTTTATATGCTCCTCTGAGCAGAGAGGGAAAAAAACAGAAAGGAAAGATGGGAACAAGCAAAATCCTCAAATGACTGTTATTATCTAAAGAAATAAAAACAAATTTGTTCTTTTATGTTTTAGGTATAAATGAGGATAAAATTTTATGAATTTTTTGCTACCTTTGCATTAATTTTTTAATGCAGAAAACAATTTGGAATAAGACGGGATATATGTATTAAATAAAAATTTCCCCTAGGCTCCATAGTCCTGAATATATTAACATAAAAATAAAACAACAAATCTTTGGAAATTATTTCCATAACTCTATTTGGGCTCCTATGTAGCCAACGAACATCAGTAAATTTTAAGTATCATTATGTTTTGTTGCTTGGCTCTCTTCTGTTATTTTGAGAAAGTCATCCACTTTTTCCAACTCTTAGTTCATCTATAAAATGGAAATAATTGCCATTATTTTACAAGGTTGTTATAAGAAGTAAACTTAAGGATTATAAGCACAAAGATGTAGCAATTGTCTTTTATACAAGCACTCAAAACACGTTCACTGTTTTGCAATCTTTTCTGCATAGCAAAAGAGATGAGTCATGGTAAGGCATTGTTTATTTATCGCATCTTGTGTCTGCAAAGAAAAAGAGGTGCTAGTTCCACATGTAAATATCCCCTCTACCATTGCCACATGCTTCAGTGACTTGTCTGGGTAGGAAGGAGAGCCCCAGTCAGAGGTCAGTTCTGGAGAGCAGGCTCTCCGTTTCACTCACTCATGTGGGCACTCAACACAGATTTATGGAGTGATTGAGTCTGAAATGCAGGGGACTCCAGTAAGTCATTTATGAAAGACACTAGCTCTGGGAAGACACCAGGGAGAAACAGTGGATGACGTTCTTTATTCTGTCTAATTTTCACATTTCTCGACAGTAAAATGGCACAAAAGAACACTTCATTTTTGAAGGGTGAGGATTTGAGAACATAATTGACTAACTACACATTGGATATTTTCTGCTATGTAGTAATTTTTCCCATAATTTTATTAAGAAACAAATAGTAATGAGACAGTTTCAAATGAAATTGGTAGGACAGTTCCAATAATTAACACATTGCATACATTCTTCCTAGTGGTCAATTGCTGTACAATATGCGGACATGATATCCTATTTAGAAACACTATTAGAATAAATCCCTCTATTCATTAAGAGAATGCAACTATATATCTATCCTAACCACTTTGAATACACAGATACAAAATGGACATTCATCTGTATCCCCTTTCTTTGTTAAGTTCTGTTATTTGAATATTATAGGTGTGTTAGCTAAGTAAAATATTCTAAGAGTCCAGTAGTCCATAATAGTAAATTTTTAAGATAGTAGGCTGACATTTTTGTTATCACCACAGGTTTGGCATTTCAGTATTCATGAAATCCCTTACCATTGTTTTAAATGTGTGCTCACATGTCAGTATGCTAATTAATGTAGTAATTTTTTTTTCCTGTTCTGCCTTTCTGGAAAAGCAGTACAGCCAGTGATAGGATGTTCATTCTCAATTTTTTTGTCTGTGCTATAAAAGTTCTGAACTGCTGAGATCTAAATTCAACCACTAGATCTGCAAAATAGCAGTGAACACATCATAGTACCTGGCAACAAAGCCATGAAAACCCTGCATCCTCAACCTTCCAGAAATATGAGACAGCTCTGGCTTCCTCCAAAAGTTTACACTTCTGTTTATTTATTGAGTTTAATGTAACAAATACAAATTGTAAATGTCCCACTGCTTTTGCTCCCTTCCCTGTCAGCATGAAAGCAGTGTTACTATTGATAGAATTGTCATCATTTGCCTGTGTTTTTGAGTAGCCTTTTGTGATTTTCCAAAGTTTTCTATAAGATTTTGTGCACAAATACACTCACACATACAAAGAGAGACATGCTACACTCAGTAAGATCATCTTGAAAATCACAAAGTTCCTGATAAGGCCTCTCATTTAGATATCATGTTCTCTTAAATACTGTTTTTTGTCAGCCATACAGTTTCAAGCCAAAAAGTCTTGAGCCTGACCAGAACTACTTCAAAAAATACTTGCAGTCTCCAACTTACTATTACTACGTCTGTAATTGATCATGCCAGCAAAATCTTTTTCTTTTATATAATACGAGCGTTGTGAATGATGAGTGTGGCTCAGTGGTAGAGCACTTGTCTAGCACACCCAAAGCCATGGGTTATATCCTCAGTACCATAGAAACAAGCAAAAGAACAGTTATAGTGATACTGTTTCTATATCACTTGGGTTCTAACAATTAAATTACTATTAAAATAAGTAGGAAAAATAAAATAAATAGAAAATATAGTGCAGTATAAAAACATAATTATGGC
This sequence comes from Octodon degus, assembly GCF_000260255.1. NCBI lineage: Eukaryota > Metazoa > Chordata > Mammalia > Rodentia > Octodontidae > Octodon > Octodon degus. Next base: position 2,676,324 of record NW_004524627.1, on the reverse strand, counting down.
ACTTTAATAATGCACATCAAATATGACTTTGTTACGTGTTTGAATCCTTCTAGTGAAAGCAAAGATTACATGAATGCACTGATTTATTTTACATGTGGAAATGAATATGTCCTGTTTAAATTTTTTATTTTCTTTATTTTCATTTTTAAAGTGAGTACCAAGTAGTATTCAAACAGAAAAATTACAAATGGTACAGAATTTCACTAAACAAATAATATGAATTTCACAGTATTTGCTGTATTGCATAGTGTTGTCTTCAAGTTAGTTGTTCATTATTACCAGATATATACATGCAAAATTGAAAGACGAAAGAGAAAAACACATAATAAAGTAAGAAGAAAGCAAAAGGAAAAAAATTAAAAGAAAGACAAAACAAATTGAGGATTACTGCTTCTTTCCACAGACAAACAGATATGCACAACACAGTTGTCCAAACCATTCTGCTTACACACAGATACAGCTGTTTCCCTCATTCTCTCTCTTGTCCTTCTCTTCAGTTCAGTGAATCCTTCCTTTTGAATAGGTTCATTCCCTTTTCTCAGTATCACTATACTCTACAGATTTTATTTTCTCTTTCAGGTTCTCACACTGAGGAGATAATATGATATTTTGATTCTTTTTCTTTTCTATTGTTTCTTTCTTTTTCTTTTCTTTCTTTCTTTTTTTTTTTTTTTTTGAGAATTCTTTTTTTTTTTCTCAGTATCACTATACTCTACAGATTTTATTTTCTCTTTCAGGTTCTCACACTGAGGAGATAATATGATATTTTGATTCTTTTTCTTTTCTATTGTTTCTTTCTTTTTCTTTTCTTTCTTTCTTTTTTTTTTTTTTTTGAGACAGGCTCTTATTGCGTAGACTAGGCTGGTCATGATCTCACTAGGTAGTCCAGGCTGGCCTTGAATACATGTTGTTCCTTGTGCCTCAGCCTCCCAAGTGCTGAGATTACAGGTGTGCACCAACATGCCAGGCTCCAATGTCCTATTTAATTCTAAACACATATAAAAACACTAGTTTTCAAAGGAATTTTTCATCTAGTAAAATTACACAGTAATACTCTTTTATAATCCCATTTCTAAAAATTGAACATAGCATACTTGAAAATTAAGTTCCTGTCAAGGACAAAATTAAGTTCAGTTAGGTTTCAATAACAACTACCAGTCTTTCAAAGTGACCCTTCACACCCTATTTTTATTCTTTAACCTGTGCTTTCATAGAATTTGTACCTTTGTTACAACTTATTTCTGCATTTTAGTAGTTTATACATTGGCTGGGTATAGTTTTCTGAAGCAGAAGATTCATTTTTGTATCTTAAGATTGAGGAACTTGAATATTAAATTTTTTCTTAGATTTAGTGAATGAATTAATGATTTTATTCTGCTCAATCATAAAAATTTACCTATATTTACTAATGCTGTTGTATTTGATTATTGCAGGTACTGGTCCAATATGGCTAAATGAAGTATTTTGTTTTGGGGGAGAAAAATCTATTGAAGAATGTAGGATCAGCAGATGGGGTGTGAGAGTCTGTACACACTCTGAAGATGCTGGCGTCACATGTACTATATAACATAGCAGATTTTCACTCACATTTGTAAAATCATTGTTGCGAGATGTTTTATTTCTTTGTTCTATTAAAATCAATGCAATTAGCATAAAATACATTAAGAATATTATTTGCTGTAAGATATATAGACACTGACTTCCTACTTAGGTAGAAACTGTCAAGATAATTGTATCTTTAATAAGTAATCTAAAAACGTTTTTGTGAAGGAGAAAATCTACTGAGCTCAACTCAATCTAGAAAAGAATTCACAATATTAGTGCAGTTTGGAGGCTCCTGTTACTTTGGAGCAACAAATAGCATCATCTTCTAGGAGAAGACATTTGAGATTTGTTTTTGTGGGGTTTTCTTGTTATAGTTTTAAAGAGCAACTAAGTCAAAGCAATACAACACTTGTCTGGTCATCTAGCACCAAATTAAATGCAAGTGTAAGAACAAAAGGAAGAAAGGAAAACAAAGATGAAAAAGAATAAAATAAAGAAATAATATATAACAGTTGGCATTGAAAGACTAAACATTTTATCTCAATTATCTGAATGGTTATAAATAAATACTTGTAAATTTTCCAAAATGTTTGAGCCATGGTTGTAGGACATTATTGTGTTCAGTGGTTCCAGGTTCTTGCAATCTTGTTCAAAGATGTGGGTAAGACAAAAATGAAGTTGGAAGTGCAACATTTAGTGAAAATGAAGAAGAAGGAAAGGGGCTGAGGAAAGCCTGCAGTGCAAAAAGAAGTAAGAAAAACAAAGACATGACAAGCACAGTAGACAGCCACTACAAGAACAATGGGAGAGCAGTCACTGGGAAGTCAACTACTCCTGTCCTTCATATCCTCTTCTGATGTCAGAATCAGGCCATGAATTACAAATCAGGCCCAATTATCCGTCCTTCTGGAAATGCCCTAATCTACGCCCTCACCATTGTAAAATACTGTATTCAAGTGATGTGTTTACAGAAGCAGGTGCCTTTATTAAATCCTATAGTAATGTTTGCCTTAAAGAGAAAATAGAACACTTGGAGCATTAGCTACTATATGTATTGCTGGGCATAGTGGCACATGCCTGTAATCCCAGCTGAAGTAAGAGACTCATCATAAATTTGATACCAGTCTGAACTACATAATCAAGTTCAAGGCCAGCCTGCACTACATAGCGAGACCCTGTATCAAAAAAGCACATGCACAAAAAAGCAGAAATGATCATATCCAGTTCAATCATTGTGGAAACCATGAAGACAATTCTATCTTGATCTTCCACATACACATTGAAAATCAAGAAAAAACTGTCAGAACTAACTTTCTTAGGAGTCCAGAAAAAGGGTCAAAATTTTGTAACAAGGAAATATTTAGTCAGGAAAAAGTCAACTTCAAAACAATGGGAAAATTGTGTGACATTCTCTCTTGCCACTGCCATATATGTTTTTGGATGCAGCAAAGGTTTGGTCTTGAAGGAACAGTAGCCTGTGTGCTCAAGTAGAAAATGTATTACCTGGTTGCAGAGGAGACAAAGTTCTTCACAAAACATTGTGGATGCCTATGCTTTCAGAAGTAGCATTCTAGCCAGAGTAGAATTAATCTATAAAATAGTGATACAAAAAAACCTGCAAGGATCACAAACATGTATGAATTGAGCAGTTCACTCTTAATCAGTGGATCAAAAAATAAAAGTTCCAAGGGAAGTAAAAGAAAAATTAGAGAAAAGTAAAAACAAAATATACCAAACTTTAGGGGATACAATAAAGGCAGTAATAATGGGAAACTTACAGCTGTAAATCAACATTAGAAAAGAAGAAAGATCTCAAAGCAATCATCTAACTCTGCACACAAGTAACTAAAACCAAATTAAATTCAAAGCTAATTAAAGAAAGAAATGAGAGAGTCAAGATAATAACATGCTGATACTAGCAATACAATATCAAGAATTGGTTAAAAATGTTAGCTTTTTAAAAAGATGGGCAAAATTAACAAATTTTCAATAAGCTGACAAAGAAAACAGGTGAAATAAATATGATTGACGTGAAAGCAAGATATTTCCAATGTTAAATGACAAGTATTATGTAAGAAGAGGATGCTATAAACAAATTAGATAGCCTAGGGGAAATGGAAAAGTTCCTTGGAACATAGAAATTACATAAACAATCCGAAGATGGGATAGAAAATCTCAATAGATCTATGAGAACAATTGAAATTAAAATTAGTAATCAAACACCCAACAACAAATCACAGAACCCAATGGCTTCATGGATGAATATTGTCAACATTTAAAAGAACAATAATTTAAATCAAAACAAGCAATGATTAAACAATGACTTCAAACTTTTTAAAAAATTAAAGATTAGAAACATCCTCTAACTGATAACATAGGTCTAGCATGACTGATAGCAAGATCAGAAAAACACATCAAAAGAAATGAAAATAATAGAACAATAATCTTTCTTTCTTTCTTTCTTTCTTTCTTTCTTTCTTTCTTTCTTTCTTCTTTTTTTCTTTTGTAGCTTATTCAGTCCTCCGTGTGCTAGGGCTGGAGCTGTATGCGGTGCCAGGGATCACACTGCAGTCCCCAGGCTTTGCCTAAAATTGCCTAAGCAGGTGTGCTAGACTGCTGAGCTATCTTGCTTGTTCCAATATTTTTTTAATATAGATGTAAAAAGAATACACAACATATAAGAAAATCAAAGCAAAGAGCATATTAAAAGGACTATACATCATAAAAGTGGAATTTATTCCAGAAATGTAAATGTGATTCAGTAGAAGAAAATGAATCAGTTCAAAGCATCACACTGATAGAATAAAGACCCAACACAAAATGGATATCCCAACTGACTCAAGCAAGGCATTTGAACAAAAGGTTCAGAAAACTAGACACTGAGGGAAAGCAGCTAACATAATACTGGTGCTTTTTGTTTTTTTTTTTTTTTTTTCCAGAACTGGGGATTGAACTCAGGCCCTTGCACTTGCCAGGGAAGCGCTTATTCTACTGAGCTATCTCCCCGGCCCCCAATAGTGGTGCTTTTGAAAAGACAATAGCTAACATCATGCTTCATGATGAAAGACCAAAAACATTTTTAATGTTCAGGAACAAGAAAAGGTTATCTGTGGTCATCACTATAACACAGTTTCAGAAGTACTGAAACTTCTAGGCAGATCCACTGTACAAGCAAAAGAAATAACAAGCATCTAAAAGGAAAGGAAGAAGTAAAACTATCATTATTTATTGATAACATGATAGTATGTATAGAAAGTAGAAAAGAATCCAAAAAATTGTTACTATAAATAACAATTTCAACCCCCAGACCCAGTCCTAACCAAGGCCCGGTGAGTATGTGGGAGAGCTTCGGGCTACACTGGGCCAGCGGGACCTACTCATCCCAGGCCAGGCGCAGCATGGGTGAGACCCTCTTCCACCCCCTTGGGATGCCCCTCCACCACTCTGCAGCACCTCCCCCACCCCACCTGCTGAGTAGGATTTTCTGCCGCTTTCCGGGAAAACCCCAGATTCAGTCCTAACTCAAGCCATTGAGTGTGTGGGAAAGATTCCAGCTATCCTGTGCCGGCGGGACCTACTGGTCCCAGCCCAGGCTCAGCATGGATGAGACCCTCTTCCACCACCTTAGGACACCACCACCATTCCGCAGCAACTTCCCTACTTGGCCTGCCCAGTAGGAATTTCTGCCGTTTTCCAGGAACCCCCAGACCCAGGCTTGGTGAGTGTGTGGGAGAATTTCCAGCTACCCTGTGTTGGCGTGACCTACTGGTCCCAGCCCAGGAACAGCATGAGTAACACCCTCTTTCACCATCTTGGGACGCCCACCATCACTCCCTAGTACCGCCCCACAACCCACCCAAAGAGTAGGAATTTTTGTCGTGTTCCGGGAACTGCCAGATCCACTCCTAGCCCAGGTCTGGTGAGTATATGGGTGAGCTGCCTCTTCTCCCTACTCCACATTGGCCCCTCCAGGCTCAGCTCAGGCCTGGCATACAGGCCTGGGGTGAAACCCTGCAACTGAAATCACTGCAGAGAGTGTAGGTGACAGAACCACCCAGCTAGTCCAGGAACAGAACATCTTGCTAGAGGGGCACAAAAGGTTCACCCCTAAGGGCAGCAGCAGGAAGGAGCTGAGCACAGCAGCCAGATCTAAGCCAGGCACAGGTGGATAAATCCAAACTTTGTAGATCTGCACCTGAACCTCAGTAGGTGCTAAGGTTATAACTGCAACAAAGATCTACAACAAAGGTCAGAAGACAGTGCTACACAAAATGATGAGAAGGAACAAAATGCAACCTCAGAACCCAAGTCCACAGTAACAAGTGCAGAGGACACTAACACAGACCAAATTGGGAATAACACAGCTGAAAGCAATGAATCAACGACTTCTGAAATAAAGAAACAGCTGCAGAAAGGTATAGAGGAACTCAGATTGGAAATGAAAAATGAAATCACTGAATTAATAACATCTGCACTAAACAATCAAATGCAGAAACATATGGAGGAAACCCAATGTCCACCCAGAACAAGTGCAGAGGACACTAGCTCAGCTCAAATGTATGAAATAATAGTGTCGATTGTAAATAAGCAATAGCAGAAAGATATAGAGGAAATCAGAGAGGAATTCTTTTATACTGGCTCAGCTCAAATGTACGAATTAATAGCATTGATAGTAAATAAGCAACAGCAGAAAGTAACAGAGGAACTCAGAGCAGAATTATTTTCTGAAATAAAAAAAGAATTCTCAGAACTCATAGCATCTGAAGTAAAGCATCAACTACAGAAACATAGGGAGGAAACCCAATCTGAAAAAAAAATACTGCAGTAAAAGAATTTCTAACTGCTTCTAAAGAAGACATTGATAAAAAAAAAAATAGAGGCGATTAGAAAAATGACAGATTCCTTGAATTAGCAATACAGGAAAGAAATAGATCGCATGAAGCAGAGTCAAAGAGATACAGAGGAAATTAAAACCTCAATCACATGCTTCCAAAACAATTTAAGTGAAAGTAAAGACAGAGTTTCAGATCTTGAATACACTGGTGCAGCTAGTGAAAAACTAAGAAAGGATCTCTTAAAAAGAACTAGGATGCAGGAATGAATAATCCATCACCTGCAAGATTATGCAAAGATGAACAATGTGAGATTAATAGGGATCAATGAGAAAGAAGGAGTCAATACAAATGTCTTTAAAAAATTATGGGCAGAAGTAATAGCAGAAAACTTCCCAAATATGAGGAAACAATCTGACATTCATGTAACCAAAGCATACAGAATGCCAAGTAACCTCAACCAAACTAAAAACACATCGAGACATATAATAGTCAAGATCCCAGAAATTCAGCACAGGAATAATATACTGAAAGCTGCTAGAGAAAACAAGCAGATCACATTCAAAGGAAAACCCATCAAAATTACGGCCTACTTCCCTTCACAAACCATGAAGGCAAAAAAGCATGGAGCAGAGTACTTCAAGTCCTCTATGAAAACAAATTCCAGCCCAGACTACTATACCCTGCAAAAATCTCTTTCAAGTTTGATGGAGAAGTGAAATACTTTCATGACAAAGAATAGCTAAAAAATTTCGCGATGACAAAGCCAACCTTACACAGGCTACTGAAAGATGTTCTAGAGAGGGACCAAAATGATCAGAACTCCATGA
>NW_004524627.1:2664199-2665277 GCF_000260255.1 Octodon degus | reverse complement strand
ATAGATTAGAAGATGCTGAAGCCCCTACGAACACACTCAGCCACCTTATCTTTGACAAAGGGGCCAAACATACCCACTGGAAGAAAGATAGCCTCTTTAACAAATGATGCTGGAAAAACTGGCTCTCTACATGCCAAAAACTCAAACTTGACCCAGGTCTATCATCATGCACTAAACTAAAGTCAAAATGGATTAAAGATCTAAACATTAAAGCAGAGAAACTAAATCTCCTGGAAGGGATAGTAGGAGGAACTCTTGAAGAATAGGGGTAGGCAAAGAGTTCATGGACAGAAATCAAGTCACACGGGAAACAGTTGAAAGAATTAACAACTTTGACCTGCTTTTACTGAGAAGTTTTTTCACGTCAAAAGAAATTACCAACAAGTGAAAAGGCAACCCACAAATTTGGGAAAAATCATGACAAATAAGTACTCAGACAAAAGTCTGCTCTCTAGAATTTATAAAGAACTAAAAACCCCTAGGGCCCCAAAATTTAAAGACCCAATCCAGAAATGGGCATCTGAGATGAACACACGCTTCTTAGAGGATTAAATTAAAGAAGCGAAGAAATATATGAAAAAATGCTCCACATCACTAGCCATCTGCAAAATGCAAATTAAAACAACATCACCCCAGAAAGAATGGCTATCATAAGGAATTCACCAAACAACAAATGTTGGAGAGGCTGTGGGGAAAAAGGAACCCTTGTCCACTGCTGTTGGGAATGTAGACTGGTGCAACTGTTATAGAAATCAACATGGAGACTCCTTAGAAAAGTTGGACTGGAAATCCCATTTAAGTCAGCTACTGGGAATTTTCCCGGCGTATCTGAAAACATCATATCATACGGATATATGTGTGCCTATGTTTGTAGCAACACAATTTGTGATAGCCAAATCTTGGAAACAACCAAGATCCCCATCACCTGAGGAATGTTTGAAAAAGATGTGGTATTTTTACACAGTGGAGTATTATTCAGCTATTAAGAATCATAAACTCGGGGGCCTGGCTCTAGCTCAGTTCTTTAAGTGGCTGCTTCCACAAAGCTCTCAGCCTCAGCTTGTTCTAGTTCGATCCC
>NW_004524627.1:2646876-2663368 GCF_000260255.1 Octodon degus | reverse complement strand
AAAGGAATATTGTGGGACTGTTCAGCTTCAAGGTTGTATATGGTTAAATTTTTGTACATATGTGTAAACATGAGAAGTATATAATTCTTTATGCCTATTTTAAAAATATATTCTAATTTTTGAATGTTTTTTCATCATATTCTGTAGGGACTTAAAGTTCAACATATCAATACTTGATAAAAAATACCTGTTCCATGTTATGCCTAAGATGTTTGGTATGTAGACAGATAGTGAGGTTAAGTTTTATGGTAATAACAATAAGCTTGTCTTCTGGATGATTAACAACATAAGTTTGCAGACCAAAATTAGAGAAAAAGAGGGCTTCAAGGAAAGTCAACATTTTGTCCCTAGCCTTCCAAGGTCAATTAAGACTCAGGACATATGAGAACTTGTATTTTAATGTCATGTAACTCGGTAGTGTCCCAAATTTTCTGATCAAGGAGATTAGTTTCTTTTACATTATTTTATGTCTATAGTATTTAAAATTTGTAATAACTAAAACTATGAAGATGTTTTAATATATGCGACAATATTAAAAATAGAGTAAATCCAACTGTTTGAAACTAAGTAGAAAGATGTTTGTTTCTATGTCCTACAAATAAGAAACAAAGATTCTACCTTTTAAATTGCTTTTTAAATATTCTCTCTCTGTCTCTCTGTCTCTGTCTCTGTCTCTGTCTTTGTCTCTCTCTCTCTCTCTTTCTCTCTCTCTCTCTCTCTCTCTCTCTCTCTCTCTCTCTCTCTCTCAGCTTTTTTAAGACAGGTTGGGTGGTGGACTACACCTAGTTTTTAGAAAGCTGAACATGAGGCCTGGTAGTGGGCCAATGCATCTTGAGAAGTATAAAGTTCAGAAGTAAAATCTTAAAGAATGAAAGGGTGACAGAAGGAACCCCAGATAGCATATCATAGATCCAAATCAGCTGCCAGAGCAATGAGAAGAGTGGACGGGAAAGGATAAACTGAAAAAGTTTAGAACAGAAGGAAGGGAAAGAGAGAGGTAAAGAGAAAGAAGGGAAAGACGGAAGAAAGAGTGGAGCGACTATGGGAAATAGACAGGGAGGAAACAGGGAGAAGAATTGCACAGGGTAGCAAATGTGTTAATCACCTCTTCAGTATATGCAACATATTTTGACTTAGAAGGTAAGTCAGCTTGTGATATATTTAGGCATCTTAGGCAGAAGAAATGCAGTAAATTAATTAAACAAAAGGCCTTTGTGACTATAATATTAGGCAATTTTTATAACTTCCAAATTCTAAACTAGTAAGGAAGCTAGTACACTTAAAAAAGAAAAAATTTTATTTTCTAAGAATTCCCTTCTGGTGTCCAAGTACTTGGATTATATTTTAGGAGATCTCCACTCTGAAACTTAACTTGCATTCATAGATAGAAAAGAGAACAAGCATAGATGAACATATGACTTTGCCAATTTACGCAAAATTATAACATTCCCTCAACATAAATTGAGAAAATCATATCACATTGAGATAATACACAAATATGTAATCATCTCCATCTGTGGATTCTGCCATTGCTGCAGAAAATAAAAAAATTTAAACATTCCATTACCGCTTACCATGTGCCTTTTCTCTGCTTAAGGAGAACAATGTCAGTTCAAGCAAAGAATGATACTTACTTGCAAGTCATGAGATGTAGTCAATTTGTTGGGCAGGAGAAAAGCACAGAGCAGTTAGTTTTCCTTTATATGGAATGCTAGGCACCAGATGTATATAGCATTTGGTTTTCAATGTACATTGCATAATTATATGTCTTGGGGACAGGTTGCAAGCCTAACCACAAAATTGATTTCTAGGTCATATGCACTCTACATTATTGTGAAGATAAACTTACATGATTTTTTTTCTGCATTTATATTTTGACTGCAGCCCATCACATGAGGTCAGGTGTGGAAGTTTCTATGCTTGTGATGCCATTGTTCTAAAAATCTTTTGAATTTTGGAGCCACTAGAATTTTAGATTTTTCAGCTTAAGAAGGCTTAACATTTCTTTCTATACTGCCTCTGCCTCTTGTGGTTGCATGTTCTTTAGGAAATTCACTTAGCCTGTAATCATTACAGTCATAACACAGAAAATGGAATGATTATGTGTGATCTGCCTAATTTAGACTCTGATTGTAAGGGTTGGAGGTGAACGTAAATTGCTTTCAAGATGAAAGTTAATAATTTTTAAGAGGCCCTAGTATTTACTATCCTCATACAGCTGAAGGTGTTAATGAAGTAAAAAAAAATAATTACTTTGAAGTTGCATTTATTTTCTAGACTGCTCTTTTCTTTTAAACAAATTGCTGAGGCTCCCATATGCCATAGCTTTATTAGGGTTAAAAATGTGGTAGTGTTCTGTAAATTAAAACAGAAAAGTGTTTGTGTAGCTATAACTCTTAAATTATTCAGACTTTTAGGGAAAGGAAAATGGTGTATGAATCACTGTAATCTAATCTAGTAAAGGAAGTGTCTTGTAATTCAACAAAAATACATAAAAACAGTGGCAATGGGGGTGTTTCCAAGGCTGTTTAAAGATCCTTTTCTTGTGCAGTGTAGACAACTAGCTCTTGTCTTGATAGGGGAATGTCTTTTTGCTTTTCTTGTTGTTGAAACAAAATACCCTGTACTCACCAGATAAAGGAGCATGGACCTATTTTAGCTCACTATTGGTAGAGGTTTCAGTACACAGTTGGCTGGCTTCAAGGCAGAGCAGCATGGCAAAGGAGGAATAGTCCATGGCAGGGCAGGCAGAGTGCAGTGAAGGGAAGAAGGGGCGGAAGATGCTCTTTCCCTTTTATCCCATCAGCCTTAAGCCTTTTGGGTGGTATTACTCACAGCCAGATTGGGGCCTCCCATTATCCGCACCCAGCACAATGCTAAACAAATCAGTCCACTAATTTAGTTATCATACCCTTAACACATATTCACAAACCCTAGATCACAATCACAAACCCCAGGTCTCATGACTTCTGAAAGCCACACCTGTGAGCATATGAGTAGTGACATCTGGGTACAAGGCATAATGGGGCCTCAGAGAAAGAAAATGCAGGAGACAAAAAGCAGAATTTTCAGAGACTGATCCTAAATGGAGCCATCTCAGACCAAGAAGAAAGGGCAGACGCACTACCTAGATGAAGCTCCTTCTTCTTGCCTTTCAGAATTTTAGGTGCTTTAGTTCTTTCTCTTTGCATCAGTTTTGTCCAATCTTCACTTTTTCTTAACTTTCCATTCTCATCTCAGAAAAGGCCAGGAGTTTAATTTAAAAACTGTTAAGCTAAAACTGGCCAGACCTGAAGCACCCGCTCCAGGGGTTCCCTCTATGGCACGTCCTCTTCAAACCAGTCTGTTTGTGTCTAACGAAGAACATCATGCCCAAGTCAGGCTGTGGAAAGTTACAGAGGAGTAGACACAGAAAAGAAGCAGGCAGGAACTTTGGGCCTTTTTCAGAGCCCTTATGATCTGAAGAAGATGAGTGTGCTTGGCACAAAGGAGATCTTTAGGAGTAGTGTCACAGCGGGATAAAACTGACAATACCTACAACACAAAGAGGAGACAGCAAGACAGCAAGCCAGTTGCCAAAAAAAAAAAAAAAAAAAAAAAAAAAAATCTACATCTCAGAAGTTTTACTGAATATAACAGGCATCTGGAAACCACTCTGAAGGCATCGTCAAAGGGGAAGTACTCTACAATGCCAACTGTGGCCAGCAGGAAAGGTGCTTGTCTGCAGGCCGGAGCGAGACAGAAATGTCACATTTCTGTCTGTCATGCCTCAGCTGCAGAGCTGGCCACAAAATCTGGGTCAAAGCCTCATCAGTGCTCCTGAGGAGTAGTGTGAAATTAAACAAGCTATGTTTTCCATGCTTGAGCCAGGAGATAACCCAGCAGCACAGGACTTTCCTCGCAAACGCAAGGTCCTGAGTTCAATTCTCAGTAAAAAGAGAGAGAGAGAGAGAGAGAGAGAGAGAGAGAGAGAGAGAGAGAGATTCAAGTTCTACATTTTCTTTTTTTTAAAATTATTTAAGACCTTTATTAACAGGTGCTTGGAGTTTGTTGACTTTTTTGAAAAAATCAAGTTGTAAACTTTTATTACAAATTAAAAATGAAGTTCTTAAAAATCTCAACTTGACCAGATATGAAACAATTTAAAAACCTTTAAAGGTGTATTGAGAAAAACCAGGCTTTTTTAAAAAACAAGTTTGTCATTACCAAAAAGAGACATCTTTAGGTAAAAATAATAAAAACCCCGTGCTGCATAGATAATGCAGATAGTTCTAGTTATCTGGCCAACGCCAACGGGCAAAAAGCAAGCACTTAAGGTCTTCAGTCCCAATCTTTTGTTCATTTCTTATTGCTGGAATTTCCTATTCGTTTCTTTCTTGCTGGATGACTAAACTGGATGATGGTAGAGCGTTTACTCAGCCCCGCCCTGCTCAGCCTTGGGAGTGGATGAATTCTCAGCTGGTGGACGGCTGCTTCTGTCTCTTTGCCATCTTGTGGTTCAGGGTTTTCTGGGCATTTGCATCGGTAATTGAAGTTGCGACGGTACCGACGTTGAGGTGGCTGCTGACCTTGGGTCTCATCTCCTTGATTTTCCTTATCTTCTTCATTGCCATCCTCTCTAGGCTGTCTTTGGCGAGGAGGGCTCCTGCGGAATCGGGGTCTATAACCTCGATACATATTCTGTCTCACTTGTCTACCTTGTTCTCCTGCACCCTGGCTGTCAGCACCCTCCATCACTTCTCCTTGCACAGGAGGGTTGGAATACTGTGGTCGATGCCCATCGGGTCTCCGCAAGTAGTAAGGTGGGAACCTTCGCCTGCGGTAGGGCCGGCGTTGTTGGGCCTGGCCTTCGGGAGCGCTCTCCGATCCCTCATTCTTTTCCCCACTCTCACTATTCTGGTAATTCTGCTGGTAATTGCGTGGAGGATCCCTACGACGTGGATAGCGTATATAATGGTTATGGTCTGCTGCATATTTACTGTCTTGAACTGGAACTCCACCAGGGCCTGTAACATTTGCTGCCTCCGCACCCTTTTCTCCTTCAACAACATCAAACTCCACAGTCTCTCCATCTCCTACACTGCGCAGGTCCTTCCTGGGGTTGTTCTTCTTTATGGCAGCCTGGTGTACAAATCCATCTTCCCTGGTGTCATTCCTGTTGATGAAGCCATATCCGTTTCTTTTTTTTTTCAAAGTTTTATTGATAAACAGATAGCAATGAGACAGTTTCAAATCCAATCAGAAGTACAGTTTCAACAAATAATACACTGCATATATTCTTCTTAGTGGTTAATTGCTGTACAAGATGCGGACTTGTGATCCTATTTACAAACACCATTAGAACAAATCATTCTATTCATTAAGAGAATGCAACTATATATCTATCCCAACCTCTTTGAATACACAGATACAAAATGGACATTCATAGGTATACCCCATTTTTTCTAAGTTCTGTTATTGAATATTATAGGTGTGTAAACTCAGCAAAATATTCTAAAAGAGTCCAGTAGCCCATAATAGCATTGGGTCTTCTGTTTAACTGGCATATCCGTTTCTTACATTAAACCATTTTACTGTTCCTAAAACCTTCGTTGCGATGACCTTCTTGTCCCCGCCGGCAGGCGCCGCCGAGGTGAGGCCGCCCTGGCCGCCGCTCCCTGCGCTGCTGCCCGTGGTGCCGGGCTCGGTGTCAGCAGCGCTGAGGGCGGGAGGGGCGGGCGGCTGCTGGCTCTCGGCCTCGCTGCTCACGGTTGCGGTGATGGTGACGGGCCGCTGCGGCAGCTGCGGCTCCTCCCGGTGTGTGATGGTAACTAGGCCGGCGGCGGCGGTGGGGCTGCTCAGGGCTCTCTGGGGTCCGCTCTCCACTCCCGATACCAATCGAATTCAAGTTCTACATTTTCTATGCCTCACACCTGTCATCAGATTAAGATCTTTCTACCTTGATTCTCTACCACAGTGTCACAGTTGTGATAAAATTAGAGTCTAATCTGTATGAGCTATGTAGTCTCATAATATTTAAATTAACATCACTATTATCACAGCTATCTAGGAAGAGAAAGTGAGATGAGGCAGAGCAACCTCATTTCTTCTTTGTGGGCCTAGGTGCCAAATGTCACCTGTTAGCCAGAATTGTATGTGTACAGTGATTTTTAATATACTATAATTACATTTTTAGTACATCTGATTAATAATTTTGGCATAATTAGCTTATTTTATTGTATAACTTACACTATAATATTGTCAAGAGCCAGCATTTTTAGTAATAGAGATTTTGCTTTAATTTTTGCATTTTTGCTAAAAGGCTTAAGCAAGGTCCCCCTGGATGCATAAAAGTTGCCACTGCGTGAAAAGTATAAGAGAACAAATCTGTGGCACAGCCTGCCATGACTGGATTAATCCCTCACTGCCAATATTTGTTCTCATAGTCTCCTGGTCTGAAGATGTGAGGTTTGCACTTGTTCCTCCCCCTTGCAATTCAGTACTCCACAGTGTTAAACCACGAGTATCAACTTTCCTAAATGGGAATAAAAAGGCTTATTCTTAAAGACCAATGAAAAAATGTGAACACACTGCAAGGTAACTTTCAAATGCTGGTGTTCTCCAAGAAGTCCTTTGGAAAGAATAATTTCTCAATTGCCAAAGTTAGTAGTGACAGACATTTTATTAAAAGCTTCGGTAATGGAAAATGCATAGAATTCTGTATATTCACTTCAATTTCTCTGCGTTGAAATTTTAGTTACCACTAATGTATTTAATAATGAATTTTTAGGACATGAAACTATGAAATAAGACACTAAATTAAGAAATGCTTCATTTCAAAGGATTCCAAGTATGATCAGAATGTTTTTAGATCCATGTTTTTAGTACCAGAAGCATTTTGAAATTACAAAGTGGGAAGATGAGAGATATAGAATTTCTCCTCAATCTTACTACTTAAAACTGTAATGTTTTATAAAATCAACAAATAATTCTGTGTTGGTTACTTTCGCTTGTTGCTGGAACAAAATACCAGACACCCAAAACTAAGGAAGGAAAGGTTTATTTAGCTCACAGTTAGTGGAGGTTTCAGTCCATACTCAGTGGACTCCAAGGAATAGAATGGCCCATGGAAAAGGGCAGCAGTTCATGCAGGCTGAAAACAGCAAAATGGCAAGAGTGAAAAGAGAGGAGCAGAGGCTGCAGTAGCTAACCAGCCTCTTTCCTTCCTTACATTGTACTCAGGCTATCTGCGCCAGGACAGGTAAAGCACTCACACCCAAAATCCTAGCATTGGATCATGAACTAATCACAAACTGTAGAAGCTGACCCAATGACTGCATGAGGTTTTGGGGCTCAACTAGATACAAGCCATAACATATTTGATATTAAACTGAGTGATTTCTTTCTCCATAAGCAGAGGGAGATATGTCCCAAATATAAAGGTTCACAATTCAGAGAAATAGGTTACAAATAACAAACATCTCAGACTCAAAGATTAAACATCCCTCTTATTGAACTCCCTTACTACTTGTAATGTCCCCTTTATCTAACTTTTCTTTTCTCAGCAACCTCTTCTGAGAGCTAGCACAAAAATACCTACCAACTGCTTGTTCACCATGGCTATGGTTTGAATGTTCTCCCAAAATGCATGTACTAGAAGCCATTCCCAGTTTACATATTAATGGCACTTAGTGGGGGAGGCTCCTGGAACATAATTAGGGTGAAATAACATCATGAAAGTGGGACTCCCATTATGGCATTAATAAAATGTAAGAAGATGAACAAAAAGACCTGTGTTTGCAAACACTCACTGTCTCATCGTGTGATATTTTCTGTCACGCTATGACACAGGAAGCGAACTCTCACCTTGACCTTGGACTTCTCAGTCTCCAGAACCATGAGAAATCAATTCATTTGATTTATAAATTACCTAGTCTTGGGCATTTCTTCTGTCACAGCAACACAAAATGACTGAGTCAGACACCATCGTTTTATTTTATTCTGAGTTATGTCCTTGACTGAAAAGTTTTACTTTATTCTTCTAAGTCTCACAACAACCCTTCGCCTGTGACAATTTCCAGTCTAAAAGATCTGTTCTGAACTGCTAAAATAATACTCTCCTTCACCCTATAGCCTAGTTTTAAAGAGAGAACTTCAACACAGATTTATTAATAACTAAAATCACACAACCAATTATTTAGTGAATGCATAGTACAAAAGCAAATAAGGTATACTAATAAACAAGAGTGCACTGGGAGAACCACTAAGGTTTGAAATATTGAATTCATCATTCAGATATTGCAGAAGAATTCAGCAAATAAATAAGTGGAGATAATCAGTGACCCTGGCCATTTCTTCAAGTCAGACTGAAAACACATTAGAAGCTCAAACTAAAATCACTGTGCTGTTTTCCTGGTATTCATCCTATTTCCTAAGAGTCCTGATTAGCTTTGTGCCTCAAAAACCTGCCTTCTCAGTACTGCAGCTTCATTAGCAGCCCTCAAAGGCCTAGTTATCTCCGGGGTTCCCTGCTCGCCTGAGGAGTTCTGGAGACCCTGAGCAGCATAATGGGATATAATGGTCATATTTTTTTCCATGCCAGCGCCCTCTCTCTCCTGATCCAGCTGGGTTCTCTGATCCAGTAAATCCTAACTGTACCACTGCTCATATCAAGGTCTTTAATAAAAGTTACAGTCCTTCTATCCAAATTTCTGATGTTGTCACTTATTTGGACACACTGAAACATTTTTGAGTTTCTCCATTATCCACCCATCTTATATACAAACTCATTGGTCCTGGAAGATTTTTCTTGCTGTCATAGGAAAACAGTTCAACTGTTATCATTTTATTCTACTGGTAATGTGATACACAATTTTATAGTTCAGCAGTTTTAAATAATGCATTTTGAAAATAATATGAATAACTACAAGTTCAAGCACAGAATTGTTAACAGACCATAAAAAGTACTTTTTATGTAAAGTATCGCCCTTTGCTTTCTCATCATACTCTTTACCTAAGTACTGTTTTGATGCCTCTGTGCAGTAATAATTTCATTTTTGAACTTTAAAAGAAACCTTGATATGACTTAAGCATCTGCTTAGCCACGGAGGCATAACCTTTCTTGAGCGTTGGTGCCAGGGCATATTAACTGGGCTCCCTGAACATTTTATGATTTCTCACAGCATATTTTAATAAATTAAAGGTAATGTAAAACATTTACAACCTAAATAGTAGAGAGGTTGGAGATATAATAAATTAGTTATAAAACATTTTTTATGGCTGAGTGTTTTCCCAAATGGAAGTAGTGGAATCTCAGAATCTGTAGCTTTTATGCAGTGAGAATAAGTAAAAGGAACTAGAAACTTTAGAAAAGGATGCAGAATGAAAAAACCCGTTGATTTTCTATCATTCTTCCTCACCAATGATTTGTCAACAAGGCTGAGCACACAGGGAGGATAGAGGAGAATACCCTCACCTTCAAACTGAAAGGGACAGAAGTAGAGAGGGAGACTGGCTGAGAAATAGTTATGAAAGTTTATTTACATACTTTGCATGCATGTACCTGGGAAGACAGAAAAAAATTCTTTCAGGTTGCAGATTAAACAGAGAAATGTATGACTTACGTTCTTCCCATTTAGGTGAAAAATTTTGCATAAAGAATTCTAAACTCTGAATCGAGGAAAGTTGGGTTCAGTAATAACCCTATATTTTTGCTAGGTATCAGTTGCATGGCCTTGGGCAAATTATTTAACCTTCTTTGGGCTGACTGACCTTCTCTATAGTATTAATGTAGTAAAAACTGAGATAGAAATCACAGTAGTCTGATGGTCTTGCTCATCGGAGGCCTGCCTAAATGTAATACACATATTACATATTGCGTACAGGTCTTGGAAGAACTGACCAAGAATTGCTATCAGGAATGTTACTTATAAACAACACTGTAGACTTCTGGGCCAAAGGAAAACAGGGAAGGAACTGGCAAAAGGATAGAACCTACTGAAACTTGAATTTATGGTAAAAAAGGAATGAAGGTGATCCTGGACCACGTAGGAAGCTGCAATAAGGGCAGAATTTGAGAGGGATGAATGTTTGGGGTCTCAGCTTTCATCACTGATGTGTGAGCTGCTAGGAGGAGGATGTCAAGTGCACAAGCTAAGGGCTTGTGCTCTTGTCATGTCCCAGGTTCCCCTAACAGAAGCAACTTAATCCAAGAGATTGTTCTTTTCTTCCTGGAGTTTGTTCTAAAATATCCCTTCTTACTATGAATTAAATGGCCTGTAAACTATGATAGCTATGGATAAGATTATCAGATCTGTTTTAGTATAAAGATTATCAAGTTGAAAAACATTTTTGTATTTAAATTGTTATGTTCATCTCTACATTTTTTATTAATAAGATGTATTTCAATGTCAAGAGAAAAAAATAAAAACTAAAATATCCCTCCTGGTGGTTGGATTGATTTTCAAATGCAAGATTTTTTTGGTTAAAAAGAAAAAGAAATTACTCATTTTATCCCCTCATAGATTTATAAACACAGTTGTTGAATATTTCATCAAGCCCTTGAAAATTGTGTTTGTTACTTAAGGATTCGTCATGAAAAGATTTGTCCTTGGTTTTGTTATCCTGCAATGATTTCTTAGCTAGGCATCTGAGTATTAATAATGTCTCTTCAAAATCTTAGCAATATGACTCATAGAATCTGTTTCATTATGGTAAAATTCAAACCACAGATACACCTGCTGAGGGTATCAGTCTAAAAGTTTGCAGCTACAGAAGCCCCTTGAGGGCATCAGTCTAACCTACCCGTCAAGGTTGAAAAAGAAAGAAAGAAAAAGAATACTTTGCAATTGAGGAGCTCTGGGATGACCCAATTTTCTCTCTGGAACAAAAGCTTTAATCTCCCAAAGCTCAAAGCTTTTATTGATATCAGTCAGGGAGGTGGGTGGGGGTCAGGGCAGAATGGACAGGGAAAGAAACACTGTAGGCACACCAGGCATAGAGTCCTCTGTAGGGAGTGACTGAAGCTGGAAATACTTTGGTCCTGCAAAAAACATCTTGCCTGAGACAATTCCAGTCATTAGTTGCTAGGCAACATTGCTGTCTCCTGAGTCTCCTGATACTAACTTTGTAAAAGTATAAATAAACACTCCTAGTGCATTTCCTCAGCTCCTCTTCTTCCACCTAGAAAGAGGGCTCCTCCTGACCTTAGTTTTTGCCTCTTTATTTTTCTGAATCTCTCCACTGTCTTCTCCTGGGACCATAAGGACCATCAAGAGCAGTGCAGGTTGTGGCAGGCCTCCAATTAGCAATGCATATATGGTTTTACTGTGTGCAAGGCTGGCACCTTTACTGCCAGGAGCATGTGTTTCAATATAGCCAGCTCTACATATGTCAATAAATATGGTGAAGGAGAGTTCAGGGACAGGTTGTGGCCAGGGCTTTGTTTTTCAGGAGACAGCAGCATGGTGGTCTCCCACTTGAAAACTGCAGTTTTTTGAAAAGCCGAAAGACTGACACTGGAGGTCTATTCTTTCAATCTCATCTTGGAACCAGCCTTGTATGGTATCATAAAGCTTCTACTGAACTCTCCCCTTAGAGTCTTTCTGTAGACTGAAATCAGATATCCTGCGAGTTCCACTTTGTTATTCCTGCATTGTAAGTCTTAGCTGAATGAGCATGAAAGAAGACAGCCAATGTGGATTCATACACCCACAAGGAATTGAGTCCCTGAGGCTGGGAACCTCCCTCTTTCTACTTCTTTTCTATGCTTTTTAAGGGAATACTTATCATCTAGGCAAGAGCTGAGAGATATTCCCTGCTTTTTAAGAAGTGGTAATTAAGATTTGTTTCTCTATTTCAGTATTGTGTGCAAGCTTGAGAACTGAATGCCTTGTCTACAAGCTGACTTAGTGCCCTAGCATAAAAGAGGGAACTGGAATTCTTTGGAGTAAGTATACACTTATAAGACAAGCATCAGCTCATCAAAAAAGACTCAAATCATCTGTCAATATCAAGTTAAATATTAATAAAACACTATTAAAACGTATGTCAATGTATTCATTGCTTCACACAAATCTAAAATTACTAACAAAAATATTCATTGGAACAAAAAAATAGATGTATCTTTGGGACTAAATAGTAAAACAGGGAAACTTGTTTACTTGAAATCCAGTCTGATTTGGTTCAGTCTACTTTAATAAAATACTTTAGATTGGGTAATTTAAAATCAAGGAAAATATTGCTTACAGTTCTGGATACAGGGAAATACAAATTCAATCACCAAGAGATATGGAGCCTACTAGGTCCTATTTTTCATAGATGGGCCCTTCTGTGTATACGTAATAAAATCAGGAGGACACCTTCAACCCTTTTGTGGGGCTTTTAATAGTATGCACCTCCCAGAGGCCTCCCCTCTTACCACTATCACTGAGGGACTTAATCCAAAGCACAAGACACGAAAGGTAATTTACTTACCAGTGAAATTTTGATATAGAAGAGGAATATCAAAGGCTGTATCTCACCAGACGTTCCAACCAATTGTTCCATGGGATTAGTTCTAATTCTCTTTTTTAAAAATAGAATTAAGATTATCAGTACTTTTGCATAGACATAATGATCATATTTGTCACAGGAAATTTGTACCTCTACATGATATATTTTGATTTCTCTATTTTTCCCCATTCCCTGTCCTCCCTTCAACCCATGTTTGCCTCCTTATTTATGAGACTTTGATTCCATTTTACTCTTTAAAAAAAATGGCTTTGGGCCAGCCAAATAGCTCAGCGGATTAAAGAGGCTGCAAGCAGGTATAGGGGCCAGGGGTTCAATCGCTGGGCCTCCCTTACAGGGGCCCCGCCCCCGGGGGCACACTGAGACAGCAGTTGAGACTGGACATGGTGGTGCGCACCTGTAATCCCAGCATGTGGGGGGCTGTAAACAGGCGGATCACTACAAGTCTGATCTAGTGTTGAAACTTTGAACACCCTGTAGACCCTTACCTAAAGTACAATAAATAAAAAATAAATAAATTTCAAAAGTTTATTTTTCCCTTTCCCTTCCTCCCTTTCTTCTTGCCTTTTTTTCCCTCCTTCTGAACAATTTCTTCCCATTTCCCAATATCTATTGTACATTTTGATCCTTATTTACTCTTTAAGTTTCTCATACCAAGGAGACAATATGATGTTTACATATCTGAGTCCTATTTATTTCACCTAAGAGTATGTTATAAAAAAAGAGTATGATATCAAACTTCATCCGTTTACCCTAAAATGCCTCAAATCTATCACCTTTAGTAAACAAGTAGTTTTCCATTATGTATTTTAAAAACTTTCTCATGCGTTCCTCAGTTGATGGGCATTTGGGTTGTTTCCAAGATTTAGCTATTGCAAATCATGTAGCTATAAACATGGGTATGCATACACCCCTGTAGTATGCTGGTTTTAATTCATCCAGGAACACATCCAGAAGAGGAACAGCTGCTTCAAATGGCACTTCTAATTCTAGTTTTGGGAGGAATCTCCATGCTGATTTCCACAGAGGTTTAACCAATCTCCACTCACACCAACAGTGGAGAAGTGTTTCTTTTTCCCCACAGCTCTTTCAGCATTTGTTATTGGTTGATTTCTTGATGACAGTCATTCTTTACAGAGTAAGAAAACTCTCAGCGTTGTTTTAATTTGCATCTTCTAGTAACCAGTGACGCTGAACATTTTTCATATATTTATTTGCCATTTTAGAGAATACAATCAGGGTCTAAATTGCATCAATTTCATTTGAAATCAACACTCAAAAATCAACAGCATTCCTCTACATAAACAACAAATTCACTGAGAGAAAAATTAAGAAAACTACACCAATGAAAATAATACTCAAAAGAATGAAATACTTAGGAATCTAACAAAGGGAGAATAGTATCTATACACTGAAAATCACAGTACTCTGAAAAAGAAGACTGAAGAGGATATCAGAAAATAACTTTGCTTTCTATTCCCCCAATAAGGGCCTGAGAGAATAGCTCAGCTGTCTAAGTGCCTACCTGGCAAGCACAAGAACCGGGATTCGATCCCCAGAACCACATGCCATGCCATTGCAGAATCCTAGGCATGTAGTGCCAGATACCACCAAAACTGGGAATGATGGTGCATGCCTGTAAACCCAGCACTAGGGAGGCAGAGACAGTAGAATCACTATAAGACCAAGCTGTATAGTGAAACTCAGCACCAAATTAAAAAAAAAAAAATTAAGTAAAGAAAATATCAATAGGATTCTTAAAATGTTTGTTTTTATTTATTTATTTTTGATATTTAGTACAGGGTCTACAGGGTCTCACTATGTAGATCAGACTCACAGTGATTCTCCTGTTTTTAGCCTCCCAAGCACCAGGATTACAGGTTCTCCACCATGCCCAGTCTCAATCACTGTCTCAGCCTGTCCCGCAGGTGGGGCTGGCACGGCACACTGGGGATTGAGCTAAGCTCCGCCTAAGCAGGTTCTTCAGTCTGCTGAGCTATCTGGCCAGCCCTTGCTTATTTGTTTTTGATGTTTTCTTTTTTAGTAAATGTTGACAGACTGTTTCCAAAACGAGATGAAAGAACAAAGGGAAAACAAAAACAGGTCATCCTTTTTTAAAAAATGAAAACAATAAAACTCGATAGGGAAGTTTGCTTTTACTGCAACATTACCTCAATTAAAATGGGATGGCTTTGGCTCTGGAGCCTAAAGTAGAACAACACATGTAAGAAAACTATAGATGATGGAAATTTTGAGAAAATGTTCTATTATTCTGATTAAAAAAAAAACCCTAGTCATCCATATATGGATAAAAGTTAGTTTAGTTCTTCATTTATACCTGGTACAAAAATCAGTCCCTAGTAAATTAAAGATCTACATGCTTGAAGGCAATCCACAAAACAGTAGAAAAATATAGGAATATATGTGTAAAATGTTCCTGCAACAATACATTTCTCTTTTTTATTTTTAAAAATTATGTATTTATTTATTTGGTATAGAGTCTTACTACGCAGTTGGACTCACAGTGATCTTCCTGTCTCAGCCTCCTCAGTGCTGGGATTATAGGCGTGTGCCAGCCTATGCTTTTTGCTATAAACATGAGCATGTATATACTCCTGTGCTATGCTGTTTTTAATTCATCCAGGAAGATGCCCAGAAGAGGAAGAGCTGCCACATCCTGGGGCCAGCGTGGCTCGCCCAGGGCTCCAGGGCTGGCACAAGAGTACAGGCACAAACCTGGTCCTTGTGCTTCCCAGGGAGTCGCTTAGAGTGCCAAGCTATCTCCCCAGCCCAGCAAAATATTCAAGCGAGAAGAAATATACAGAAATTGTAATGATAATATTAATATGAGTTTTGCCACACTAAAAAACCTTTATAGAATTTCACACATGAAAACAGAGGCAGTCCTCTTTCAGTGTCTGTCGGAGTCAGTCTTCGCATATACCTATCTATATACATCTTGCTGTACATTTTCAATCATATCTGTTATTTGTAGTACCCAATATAAAATAAATGCAATGCAAATAATCGTGGCACTGTATGGTTTAGTGAATGACAAGAAAAACATCTGCATATGCTTGGTATAGACCAATTTCTAGTATCTTTACATGGTTTGTTGAACCTAAGGAGACTGAAAATCACAGATAGAAACAACAGACTGTAATTGGTTTCCAGAAAGCTATAGAACAGCTAAAATTGATTTAGAAAAAAACAAAGGACTCAAAAAAAGGTGGGAAAAGTATAAACAAAGGATAAACAAAGGATAAAGCACAATCTGTGTGGAAACTAAGAAATGGAAAATAACCAAAATAAGATACCATTTAACTTGTGGAAAATTTTTACAAGCCTAACAGTTGCAAGTATTGACATGCGTACTTAAGCTGCCTGCCTACCTGTCTGCCATTTATGCCTGGGCTTTGAACCAGCTCTGTGTTTTGAAAAATTCTGCACCTTGAATATGCTCTGCCTGGTATGTAATGTTATCCTGGCCACCTGGGTTGCCTTCTCACATGTGTGGGCTCCATGTGGCTTTAGCCAGGCTTTTTTTTAATATTGCTGCCTCTATTAGCTCTTTCTTAGCCTTCTGTAACCTCCATATTACAGTCTACAGTGTGCATTCAATGCTAGAGACAGTAATCAACATAATTTGTGATGGCCTGCTTATCAGCTGTGAAGTGACATCTAAGTGCTCAGCAAAAGACTGATGAATTGGTGTAACTTGGATATTGATTGTTATCTCATAAAGCCTAACAATGCGAAAAGACACAACCATGCTGGTTTATGTTAATGAACCATTCAGGACAGTGGCGTGTGTTTATAGTCTCAAATATTCAGGAGGCTAAAGCAGAAGTAAACAACCTGCATAACATATCTACACCCTGATTCAAAATAAAAATAAATGGGCTGTGAGTGTAGTTCAACGGCAGGGTTCAGCCTGAACTGTGTAGTGAGACTCTGGCTTAAAAATAAAATTCTCATTCAATTCCAAGTAAAGGAGGAGGAG